>NC_059447.1:1252500-1315000 GCF_905237065.1 Salmo salar
GGATCTATAGACCTGACTTACTGCATAGCTGTGGTTGGATCTATAGACCTGACTTACTGCATAGCTGTGGTGTGGATCTATAGACCTGACTTACTGCATAGCTGTGGTGTGGATCTATAGACCTGACTTACTGCATAGCTGTGGTGTGGATCTATAGACCTGACTTACTGCATAGCTGTGGTGGATCTATAGACCTGACTTACTGCATAGCTGTGGTGTGGATCTATAGACCTGACTTACTGCATAGCTGTGGTGTGGATCTATAGACCTGACTTACTGCATAGCTGTGGTGTGGATCTATAGACCTGACTTACTGCATAGCTGTGGTGTGGATCTATAGACCTGACTTACTGCATAGCTGTGGTGTGATCTATAGACCTGACTTACTGCATAGCTGTGGTGTGGATCTATAGACCTGACTTACTGCATAGCTGTGGTTATCTATAGACCTGACTTACTGCATAGCTGTGGTGTGGATCTATAGACCTGACTTACTGCATAGCTGTGGTGTGGATCTATAGACCTGACTTACTGCATAGCTGTGGGATCTATAGACCTGACTTACTGCATAGCTGTGGTGTGATCTATAGACCTGACTTACTGCATAGCTGTGGTGATCTATAGACCTGACTTACTGCATAGCTGTGGTGTGGATCTATAGACCTGACTTACTGCATAGCTGTGGATCTATAGACCTGACTTACTGCATAGCTGTGGATCTATAGACCTGACTTACTGCATAGCTGTGGATCTATAGACCTGACTTACTGCATAGCTGTGGTGTTGATCTATAGACCTGACTTACTGCATAGCTGTGGGATCTATAGACCTGACTTACTGCATAGCTGTGGTGTGGATCTATAGACCTGACTTACTGCATAGCTGTGGTGTGGATCTATAGACCTGACTTACTGCATAGCTGTGGTGTGGATCTATAGACCTGACTTACTGCATAGCTGTGGGTGGATCTATAGACCTGACTTACTGCATAGCTGTGGTGTGGATCTATAGACCTGACTTACTGCATAGCTGTGGTGTGGATCTATAGACCTGACTTACTGCATAGCTGTGGTGTGGATCTATAGACCTGACTTACTGCATAGCTGTGGTATCTATAGACCTGACTTACTGCATAGCTGTGGATCTATAGACCTGACTTACTGCATAGCTGTGGATCTATAGACCTGACTTACTGCATAGCTGTGGATCTATAGACCTGACTTACTGCATAGCTGTGGGGATCTATAGACCTGACTTACTGCATAGCTGTGGTGTGGATCTATAGACCTGACTTACTGCATAGCTGTGGTGTGGATCTATAGACCTGACTTACTGCATAGCTGTGGTGTGGATCTATAGACCTGACTTACTGCATAGCTGTGGATCTATAGACCTGACTTACTGCATAGCTGTGGATCTATAGACCTGACTTACTGCATAGCTGTGGTGTGGATCTATAGACCTGACTTACTGCATAGCTGTGGGTATCTATAGACCTGACTTACTGCATAGCTGTGGATCTATAGACCTGACTTACTGCATAGCTGTGGATCTATAGACCTGACTTACTGCATAGCTGTGGTGTGGATCTATAGACCTGACTTACTGCATAGCTGTGGTGTTGATCTATAGACCTGACTTACTGCATAGCTGTGGATCTATAGACCTGACTTACTGCATAGCTGTGGTGTTGATCTATAGACCTGACTTACTGCATAGCTGTGGTGTGGATCTATAGACCTGACTTACTGCATAGCTGTGGTGTGGATCTATAGACCTGACTTACTGCATAGCTGTGGATCTATAGACCTGACTTACTGCATAGCTGTAGATTTATAGACCTGACTTACTGCATAGCTGTGGATCTATAGACCTGACTTACTGCATAGCTGTGGATCTATAGACCTGACTTACTGCATAGCTGTGGTGTGGATCTATAGACCTGACTTACTGCATAGCTGTGGATCTATAGACCTGACTTACTGCATAGCTGTAGATCTATAGACCTGACTTACTGCATAGCTGTAGATCTATAGATCTGACTTACTGCATAGCTGTAGATCTATAGACCTGACTTACTGCATAGCTGTGGATCTATAGACCTGACTTACTGCATAGCTGTGGATCTATAGACCTGACTTACTGCATAGCTGTAGATCTATAGACCTGACTTACTGCATAGCTGTGGATCTATAGACCTGACTTACTGCATAGCTGTGGTGTTGATCTATAGACCTGACTTACTGCATAGCTGTGGTGTGGATCTATAGACCTGACTTACTGCATAGCTGTGGTGTGGATCTATAGACCTGACTTACTGCATAGCTGTGGTGTGGATCTATAGACCTGACTTACTGCATAGCTGTGGTGTGGATCTATAGACCTGACTTACTGCATAGCTGTGGATCTATAGACCTGACTTACTCCATAGCTGTGGATCTATAGACCTGACTTACTGCATAGCTGTGGATCTATAGACCTGACTTACTGCATAGCTGTGGATCTATAGACCTGACTTACTGCATAGCTGTGGATCTATAGACCTGACTTACTGCATAGCTGTGGTGTTGATCTATAGACCTGACTTACTGCATAGCTGTGGTGTTGATCTATAGACCTGACTTACTGCATAGCTGTGGTGTTGATCTATAGACCTGACTTACTGCATAGCTGTGGTGTTGATCTATAGACCTGACTTACTGCATAGCTGTGGTGTTGATCTATAGACCTGACTTACTGCATAGCTGTGGTGTTGATCTATAGACCTGACTTACTGCATAGCTGTGGTGTTGATCTATAGACCTGACTTACTGCATAGCTGTGGTGTTGATCTATAGACCTGACTTACTGCATAGCTGTGGTGTTGATCTATAGACCTGACTTACTGCATAGCTGTGGTGTTGATCTATAGACCTGACTTACTGCATAGCTGTGGTGTTGATCTATAGACCTGACTTACTGCATAGCTGTGGTGTTGATCTATAGACCTGACTTACTGCATAGCTGTGGTGTGGATCTATAGACCTGACTTACTGCATAGCTGTGGTGTTGATCTATAGACCTGACTTACTGCATAGCTGTGGTGTTGATCTATAGACCTGACTTACTGCATAGCTGTGGTGTGGATCTATAGACCTGACTTACTGCATAGCTGTGGTGTGGATCTATAGACCTGACTTACTGCATAGCTGTGGTGTGGATCTATAGACCTGACTTACTGCATAGCTGTGGATCTATAGACCTGACTTACTGCATAGCTGTGGATCTATAGACCTGACTTACTGCATAGCTGTGGATCTATAGACCTGACTTACTGCATAGCTGTGGATCTATAGACCTGACTTACTGCATAGCTGTGGATCTATAGACCTGACTTACTGCATAGCTGTGGTGTGGATCTATAGACCTGACTTACTGCATAGCTGTGATGTTGATCTATAGACCTGACTTACTGCATAGCTGTGGATCTATAGACCTGACTTACTGCATAGCTGTGGTGTTGATCTATAGACCTGACTTACTGCATAGCTGTGGTGTGGATCTATAGACCTGACTTACTGCATAGCTGTGGTGTGGATCTATAGACCTGACTTACTGCATAGCTGTAGATCTATAGACCTGACTTACTGCATAGCTGTAGATCTATAGACCTGACTTACTGCATAGCTGTGGATCTATAGACCTGACTTACTGCATAGCTGTGGATCTATAGACCTGACTTACTGCATAGCTGTGGATCTATAGACCTGACTTACTGCATAGCTGTGGATCTATAGACCTGACTTACTGCATAGCTGTGGTGTGGATCTATAGACCTGACTTACTGCATAGCTGTGGTGTTGATCTATAGACCTGACTTACTGCATAGCTGTGGTGTTGATCTATAGACCTGACTTACTGCATAGCTGTGGTGTGGATCTATAGACCTGACTTACTGCATAGCTGTGGTGTGGATCTATAGACCTGACTTATTGCATAGCTGTGGATCTATAGACCTGACTTACTGCATAGCTGTAGATCTATAGACCTGACTTACTGCATAGCTGTGGATCTATAGACCTGACTTACTGCATAGCTGTGGATCTATAGACCTGACTTACTGCATAGCTGTGGTGTTGATCTATAGACCTGACTTACTGCATTGCTGTGGTGTTGATCTATAGACCTGACTTACTGCATTGCTGTGGTGTGGATCTATAGACCTGACTTACTACATAGCTGTGGATCTATAGACCTGACTTACTGCATAGCTGTGGATCTATAGACCTGACTTACTGCATAGCTGTAGATCTATAGACCTGACTTACTGCATAGCTGTAGATCTATAGACCTGACTTACTGCATAGCTGTATATCTATAGACCTGACTTACTGCATAGCTGTGGATGTATAGACCTGACTTACTGCATAGCTGTGGATCTATAGACCTGACTTACTGCATAGCTGTGGATCTATAGACCTGACTTACTGCATAGCTGTGGATCTATAGACCTGACTTACTGCATAGCTGTGGTGTTGATCTATAGACCTGACTTACTGCATAGCTGTGGTGTGGATCTATAGACTTGACTTACTGCATAGCTGTGGATCTATAGACCTGACTTACTGCATAGCTGTGGATCTATAGACCTGACTTACTGCATAGCTGTGGATCTATAGACCTGACTTACTGCATAGCTGTGGTGTGGATCTATAGACCTGACTTACTGCATAGCTGTGGTGTGGATCTATAGACCTGACTTACTGCATAGCTGTGGTGTGGATCTATAGACCTGACTTACTGCATAGCTGTGGTGTGGATCTATAGACCTGACTTACTGCATAGCTGTGGATCTATAGACCTGACTTACTGCATAGCTGTGGTGTGGATCTATAGACCTGACTTACTGCATAGCTGTGGTGTTGATCTATAGACCTGACTTACTGCATAGCTGTGGTGTTGATCTATAGACCTGACTTACTGCATAGCTGTGGTGTTGATCTATAGACCTGACTTACTGCATAGCTGTGGTGTTGATCTATAGACCTGACTTACTGCATAGCTGTGGTGTGGATCTATAGACCTGACTTACTGCATAGCTGTGGATCTATAGACCTGACTTACTGCATGGCTGTGGTGTTGATCTATAGACCTGACTTACTGCATAGCTGTGGTGTGGATCTATAGACCTGACTTACTGCATAGCTGTGGTGTTGATCTATAGACCTGACTTACTGCATAGCTGTGGATCTATAGACCTGACTTACTGCATAGCTGTGGTGTGGATCTATAGACCTGACTTACTGCATAGCTGTGGTGTTGATCTATAGACCTGACTTACTGCATAGCTGTGGTGTGGATCTATAGACCTGACTTACTGCATAGCTGTGGTGTGGATCTATAGACCTGACTTACTGCATAGCTGTGGTGTTGATCTATAGACCTGACTTACTGTAGACTGAGCTGTAGACCCACAGCTATCCCCAGTCCAGTACCTATCCTGGGGTCCAGTAGGACTGGTACTAACACAGCTATCTGTAGTCCAGTACCTATCCTGGGGTCCAGTAGGACTGGTACTAACACAGCTATCTGTAGTCCAGTACCTATCCTGGGGTCTAGTAGGACTGGTACTAACACAGCTATCCCCAGTCCAGTACCTATCCTGGGGTCCAGTAGGACTGGTCCAAACACAGCTATCTGTAGTCCAGTACCTATCCTGGGGTCCAGTAGGACTGGTACTAACACAGCTATCTGTAGTCCAGTACCTATCCTGGGGTCCAGTAGGACTGGTCCAAACACAGCTATCTGTAGTCCAGTACCTATCCTGGGGTCCAGTGGGACTGGTACTAACACAGCTATCTGTAGTCCAGTACCTATCCTGGGGTCCAGTAGGACTGGTACTAACACAGCTATCTGTAGTCCAGTACCTATCCTGGGGTCCAGTAGGACTGGTCCAAACACAGCTATCTGTAGTCCAGTACCTATCCTGGGGTCCAGTAGGACTGGTACTAACACAGCTATCTGTAGTCCAGTACCTATCCTGGGGTCCAGTAGGACTGGTACTAACACAGCTATCTGTAGTCCAGTACCTATCCTGGGGTCCAGTAGGACTGGTCCAAACACAGCTATCTGTAGTCCAGTACCTATCCTGGGGTCCAGTAGGACTGGTACTAACACAGCTATCTGTAGTCCAGTACCTATCCTGGGGTCCAGTGGGACTGGTACTAACACAGCTATCTGTAGTCCAGTACCTATCCTGGGGTCCAGTAGGACTGGTCCAAACACAGCTATCTGTAGTCCAGTACCTATCCTGGGGTCCAGTAGGACTGGTACTAACACAGCTATCTGTAGTCCAGTACCTATCCTGGGGTCCAGTAGGACTGGTACTAACACAGCTATCCCCAGTCCAGTACCTATCCTGGGGTCCAGTAGGACTGGTACTAACACAGCTATCCCCAGTCCAGTACCTATCCTGGGGTCCAGTAGGACTGGTACTAACACAGCTATCTGTAGTCCAGTACCTATCCTGGGGTCCAGTAGGACTGGTACTAACACAGCTATCTGTAGTCCAGTACCTATCCTGGGGTCCAGTAGGACTGGTCCAAACACAGCTATCTGTAGTCCAGTACCTATCCTGGGGTCCAGTAGGACTGGTCCAAACACAGCTATCTGTAGTCCAGTACCTATCCTGGGGTCCAGTAGGACTGGTACTAACACAGCTATCTGTAGTCCAGTACCTATCCTGGGGTCCAGTAGGACTGGTACTAACACAGCTATCTGTAGTCCAGTACCTATCCTGGGGTCCAGTAGGACTGGTACTAACACAGCTATCTGTAGTCCAGTACCTATCCTGGGGTCCAGTAGGACTGGTACTAACACAGCTATCTGTAGTCCAGTACCTATCCTGGGGTCCAGTAGGACTGGTCCAAACACAGCTATCTGTAGTCCAGTAGCTATCCTGGGGTCCAGTAGGACTGGTACTAACACAGCTATCTGTAGTCCAGTACCTATCCTGGGGTCCAGTAGGACTGGTACTAACACAGCTATCTGTAGTCCAGTACCTATCCTGGGGTCCAGTAGGACTGGTACTAACACAGCTATCTGTAGTCCAGTACCTATCCTGGGGTCCAGTAGGACTGGTCCAAACACAGCTATCTGTAGTCCAGTACCTATCCTGGGGTCCAGTAGGACTGGTACTAACACAGCTATCTGTAGTCCAGTACCTATCCTGGGGTCCATTAGGACTGGTACTAACACAGCTATCTGTAGTCCAGTACCTATCCTGGGGTCCAGTAGGACTGGTACTAACACAGCTATCTGTAGTCCAGTACCTATCCTGGGGTCCAGTGGGACTGGTACTAACACAGCTATCTGTAGTCCAGTACCTATCCTGGGGTCCAGTAGGACTGGTCCAAACACAGCTATCTGTAGTCCAGTACCTATCCTGGGGTCCAGTAGGACTGGTACTAACACAGCTATCTGTAGTCCAGTACCTATCCTGGGGTCCAGTAGGACTGGTCCAAACACAGCTATCTGTAGTCCAGTACCTATCCTGGGGTCTAGTAGGACTGGTACTAACACAGCTATCTGTAGTCCAGTACCTATCCTGGGGTCCAGTAGGACTGGTACAAACACAGCTATCTGTAGTCCAGTACCTATCCTGGGGTCCAGTAGGACTGGTCCAAACACAGCTATCTGTAGTCCAGTACCTATCCTGGGGTCCAGTAGGACTGGTACTAACACAGCTATCTGTAGTCCAGTACCTATCCTGGGGTCCAGTAGGACTGGTACTAACACAGCTATCTGTAGTCCAGTACCTATCCTGGGGTCCAGTAGGACTGGTACTAACACAGCTATCTGTAGTCCAGTACCTATCCTGGGGTCTAGTAGGACTGGTACTAACACAGCTATCTGTAGTCCAGTACCTATCCTGGGGTCCAGTAGGACTGGTACTAACACAGCTATCTGTAGTCCAGTACCTATCCTGGGGTCCAGTAGGACTGGTACTAACACAGCTATCTGTAGTCCAGTACCTATCCTGGGGTCCAGTAGGACTGGTACTAACACAGCTATCTGTAGTCCAGTACCTATCCTGGGGTCCAGTGGGACTCGTCCTAACACAGCTATCTGTAGTCCAGTACCTATCCTGGGGTCCAGTAGGACTGGTCCAAACACAGCTATCTGTAGTCCAGTACCTATCCTGGGGTCCAGTAGGACTGGTACTAACACAGCTATCTGTAGTCCAGTACCTATCCTGGGGTCCAGTAGGACTGGTACTAACACAGCTATCTGTAGTCCAGTACCTATCCTGGGGTCCAGTAGGACTGGTCCAAACACAGCTATCTGTAGTCCAGTACCTATCCTGGGGTCCAGTGGGACTGGTACAAACACAGCTATCTGTAGTCCAGTACCTATCCTGGGGTCCAGTAGGACTGGTACTAACACAGCTATCTGTAGTCCAGTACCTATCCTGGGGTCCAGTAGGACTGGTACTAACACAGCTATCTGTAGTCCAGTACCTATCCTGGGGTCCAGTAGGACTGGTCCAAACACAGCTATCTGTAGTCCAGTACCTATCCTGGGGTCCAGTAGGACTGGTACTAACACAGCTATCTGTAGTCCAGTACCTATCCTGGGGTCCAGTAGGACTGGTACTAACACAGCTATCTGTAGTCCAGTACCTATCCTGGGGTCCAGTAGGACTGGTCCAAACACAGCTATCTGTAGTCCAGTACCTATCCTGGGGTCCAGTGGGACTGGTACAAACACAGCTATCTGTAGTCCAGTACCTATCCTGGGGTCCAGTAGGACTGGTACTAACACAGCTATCTGTAGTCCAGTACCTATCCTGGGGTCCAGTAGGACTGGTACTAACACAGCTATCTGTAGTCCAGTACCTATCCTGGGGTCCAGTAGGACTGGTACTAACACAGCTATCTGTAGTCCAGTACCTATCCTGGGGTCCAGTAGGACTGGTACTAACACAGCTATCTGTAGTCCAGTACCTATCCTGGGTCCAGTAGGACTGGTACTAACACAGCTATCTGTAGTCCAGTACCTATCCTGGGGTCCAGTAGGACTGGTACTAACACAGCTATCTGTAGTCCAGTACCTATCCTGGGGTCCAGTAGGACTGGTACTAACACAGCTATCTGTAGTCCAGTACCTATCCTGGGGTCCAGTAGGACTGGTCCAAACACAGCTATCTGTAGTCCAGTACCTATCCTGGGGTCCAGTAGGACTGGTACTAACACAGCTATCTGTAGTCCAGTACCTATCCTGGGGTCCAGTAGGACTGGTCCAAACACAGCTATCTGTAGTCCAGTACCTATCCTGGGGTCCAGTAGGACTGGTCCAAACACAGTTATCTGTAGTCCAGTACCTATCCTGGGGTCCAGTAGGACTGGTACTAACACAGCTATCTGTAGTCCAGTACCTATCCTGGGGTCCAGTAGGACTGGTCCAAACACAGCTATCTGTAGTCCAGTACCTATCCTGGGGTCCAGTAGGACTGGTACTAACACAGCTATCTGTAGTCCAGTACCTATCCTGGGGTCCAGTAGGACTGGTACTAACACAGCTATCTGTAGTCCAGTACCTATCCTGGGGTCCAGTAGGACTGGTACTAACACAGCTATCTGTAGTCCAGTACCTATCCTGGGGTCCAGTAGGACTGGTACTAACACAGCTATCTGTAGTCCAGTACCTATCCTGGGGTCCAGTAGGACTGGTACTAACACAGCTATCTGTAGTCCAGTACCTATCCTGGGGTCCAGTAGGACTGGTACTAACACAGCTATCTGTAGTCCAGTACCTATCCTGGGGTCCAGTAGGACTGGTACTAACACAGCTATCTGTAGTCCAGTACCTATCCTGGGGTCCAGTGGGACTCGTCCTAACAGCGTAAGGTTCATCTCTTCACACATCCTCTCTGCTCCTCCCGTGGTGGGGGGAAAATCTGAGACGTGTTCTTGAAGAGGGGAAGAGAGAGAGGGAAGGGGGGAAGAGAGAGAGGGGGAGAGAGAGAGGGGGAGGGGAAGAGAGAGAGGGGAGGGGAAGAGAGAGGGGAGGAGGGGGAGAGAGAGAGGGGAGAGATGGGGGAGAAATACAAGGAAGAGAAAGAGTTACACATCATGCCAATGAATGATGTCGGTCTTTATGAGAGAAAGTTACACATTGTGTGTGCCATGCATTCATGTGTGTGTGTGTGTGTGTGTGTGTGTGTGTGTGTGTGTGTGTGTGTGTGTGTGTGTGTGTGTGTGTGTGTGTGTGTGTGTGTGTGTGTGTGTGTGTGTATATATATATATAAGTAAATAAATAAATACCTTGCATTTGGGACAGACAAATCCACTCATGTTCTCCACCACTCCTATGATGGGCAGCTGGACCTTCTGACAGAACCTGATCTCCTTTCTTACATCCTGAAGAGAAACCTCCTGGAGAGGCAAAGAGGGGGGAGGAGGGGTGAGAGACATGGAGGGGTGAGAGACATGGAGGGGTGAGAGACATGGAGGGAGGAGGGGTGAGAGACATGGAGGGGTGAGAGACATGGAGGGGTGAGAGAGAGAGAGAGAGGGAGGAGGGGTGAGAGACATGGAGGGGTGAGAGACATGGAGGGGTGAGAGACATGGAGGGGTGAGAGAGAGAGAGAGAGGGAGGAGGGGTGAGAGACATGGAGGGGTGAGAGACATGGAGGGGTGAGAGACATGGAGGGGTGAGAGACATGGAGGGAGGAAGGGTGAAAGAGAGAGGGAGGGAGGAGGGGTGAGAGAGAAAGAGGGAGGAGGGGTGAGAAACATGGAGGGGTGAGAGACATGGAGGGAGGAGAGACATGGAGGGAGGAGGGTTTGTTGTAATCAGGCACCATAACCCAGGCTAAAGTCCTGGTTAAACTACCCTGCCATAACTCCACCCATCTAACCAGACAGGCTAAAGTCCTGGTTAAACTACCCTGCCATAACTCCACCCATCTAACCAGACAGGCTAAAGTCCTGGTTAAACTACCCTGCCATAACTCCACCCATCTAACCAGACAGGCTAAAGTCCTGGTTAAACTACCCTGCCATACCCTCCGACGAACCATCAAACAGGCAAAGCGTCAATACAGGACTAAGATCGAATCATACTACACCTGCTCTGACGCTCGTCGGGTGTGGCAGGCCTTGCAAACCATTACAGACTACAAAGGGCAGCACAGCCGAGAGCTGCCCAGTGACACGAGCCTACCAGACGAGGTAAATAACTTCTATGCTCGATTTGAGGCAAGTAACACTGAAACATGCATGAGAGCATCAGCTGTTCCGGATGACTGTGTGATCACCCTATAAACAGGTCAACATTCACAAGGCCACAGGGCCAGACGGATTACCAGGATGTGTACTCCGGGCATGCGTTAACCAACTGGCAAGTGTCTTCACTGATATTTTCAACCTCTCCCTGTCTGAGTCTGTAACACCAACATGTTTCAAGCAGACCACCATAGTCCCTGTGCCCAAGAACACTAAGGTAACCTGCCTAAATGACTACCGACCCGTAGCACTCACATCTGTAGCCATGAAGTGCTTTGAAAGGCTGGTCATGGCTCACATCAACACCATTATCCCAGAAACCCTAGACCCAATCCAATTTGCATACCGCCCAAACAGATCCACAGATGATGCAGTCTCTCTATTGCCACTCCACACTGCCCTTTCCCACCTGGACAAAAGGAACACCTATGTGAGAATGCTGTTCATTGACTACAGCTCAGCGTTCAACACCATAGTACCCACAAAGCTCATCACTAAGCTAAGGATCCTGGGACTAAACACCTCATTCTGCAACTGGATTCTGGACTTCCTGACAGGCCGCCCCCAGGTGGTAAGGGTAGGTAACAACACATCCTCCATGCTGATCCTCAACACGGGGGCCCCTCAGGGGTGCGTGCTCAGTCCCCTCCTGTACTCCCTGTTCACTCATGACTCCACGGCCAGGCACGACTCCAACACCATCATTAAGTTTGCTGACGACACAACAGTGGTAGGCCTGATCACCGACAAGACAGCCTATAGGGAGGAGGTCAGAGACCTGACCGTGTGGTGCCAGGACAACAACCTCTCCCTCAACGTGATCGAGACAAAGGAGATGATTGTGCACCACAGGAAAAGGAGGACCGAGAACGCCCCCATTCTCATCGACGGGGCTGTAGTGGAGCAGGTTGAGAACTTCAAGTTCCTTGGTGTCCACATCACCAACAAACTAACATGGTCCAAGCACAACACAACAGTCGTGAAGAGGGCACGACAAAACCTATACCCCTCAGGAGACTGAAAAGATTTGGCACGGGTCCTCTGATCCTCAAAAGGTTCTACAGCTGCACCATCGAGAGCATCATGACGGGTTGCATCACCGCCTGGTATGACAACTGCTTGGCATGCGACCGTAAGGCACTACAGAGGGTAGTGCGTACTGCCCAGTACATCACTGGGGTCAAGCTTCCTGCCATCCAGGAACTCTATACCAGGCGGTGTCAGAGAAAGGCCCAAAAGACTCCAGCCACCCTAGTCATAGACTGTTCTCCCTGCTACCACACGGCAAGCGGTACTGGAGCGCCAAATCTAGGTCCAAGAGGCTTCTAAACAGCTTCTACCCCCCCAAGCCATAAGATTCCTGAACATTTAATCAAATGGCTACCCAGACTATTTGCGCCCCCCCTCCTACGCTGCTGTTACTCTCTGTTCATAATCTATGCATATGGACTTTAACTCTACCTACATGTACCGGTACCCCCTGTATATAACCTCCACATTGACTCTGTACTGGTACCCCCTGTATATAGCCTCCACATTGACTCTGTACCGGTACCCCCTGTATATAGTCTCCACATTGACTCTGTACCGGTACCCCCTGTATATCGCCTCCACATTGACTCTGTACCGTAATACCCTGTATATAGCCTCCACTTGACTCTGTACCGTAATACCCTGTATATAGCCTCCACATTGACTCTGTACCATAATACCCTGTGTATATAGCCTCCACATTGACTCTGTACCGGTACCCCCTGTATATCGCCTCCACATTGACTCTGTACCGTAATACCCTGTGTATATAGCCTCCAAATTGACTCTGTACCGTAATACCCTGTATATAGCCCCGCTATTGTTATTTACTGCTGCTCTTTAATTATTTGTTATTCTTATCGCTTACTTTTTTTAAAGGTATTTTCTTAAAACGGCATTTGTTGCTTAAGGGCTTGTAAAGTCAGCATTTACCTGTTGTATTCATCATTACACTATATTGTTGTATTCGGTGCATGTGACAAATAACCTATCTAATCAGACAGGATAAAGTCCTGGTTTAGACTACCCAGTCATAACAACCTAATCTAATCAGACAGGATAAAGTCCTGGTTTAGACTACCCAGTCATAACAACCTAATCTAATCAGACAGGATAAAGTCCTGGTTTAGACTACCCAGTCATAACAACCTAATCTAATCAGACAGGATAAAGTCCTGGTTTAGACTACCCAGTCATAACAACCTAATCTAATCAGACAGGATAAAGTCCTGGTTTAGACTACCCAGTCATAACAACCTAATCTAATCAGACAGGATAAAGTCCTGGTTTAGACTACCCAGTCATAACAACCTAATCTAATCAGACAGGATAAAGTCCTGGTTTAGACTACCCAGTCATAACAACCTAATCTAATCAGACAGGATAAAGTCCTGGTTTAGACTACCCAGTCATAACAACCTAATCTAATCAGACAGGATAAAGTCCTGGTTTAGACTACCCAGTCATAACAACCTAATCTAATCAGACAGGATAAAGTCCTGGTTTAGACTACCCAGTCATAACAACCTAATCTAATCAGACAGGATAAAGTCCTGGTTTAGACTACCCAGTCATAACAACCTAATCTAATCAGACAGGATAAAGTCCTGGTTTAGACTACCCAGTCATAACAACCTAATCTAATCAGACAGGATAAAGTCCTGGTTTAGACTACCCAGTCATAACAACCTAATCTAACCAAACAGTCAGTGCTTAATGATTGATCTGACCGCCAGCTATAAATCAGACAGCAAAGGTCAAAACAAATCCGTATATATATATATATATATATATATATAAACTACCTGGTTGCTATAGTGAGCCGTAGTTGCCGTAGTTACCTAGTTGCTATAGTGAGCCGTAGTTACCTAGTTGCTATAGTGAGCCGTAGTTACCTAGTTGCTATAGTGAGCCGTAGTTGCCGTAGTTACCTAGTTGCTATAGTGAGCCGTAGTTACCTAGTTGCTATAGTGAGCCGTAGTTACCTAGTTGCTATAGTGAGCCGTAGTTGCCGTAGTTACCTAGTTGCTATAGTGAGCCGTAGTTACCTAGTTGCTATAGTGAGCCGTAGTTGCCGTAGTTACCTAGTTGCTATAGTGAGCCGTGGTTGCCGTAGTTACCTAGTTGCTATAGTGAGCCGTAGTTGCCGTAGTTACCTAGTTGCTATAGTGAGCCGTAGTTGCCTAGTTGCTATAGTGAGCCGTAGTTACCTAGTTGCTATAGTGAGCCGTAGTTGCCGTAGTTACCTAGTTGCTATAGTGAGCCGTAGTTGCCGTAGTTACCTAGTTGCTATAGTGAGCCGTAGTTGCCGTAGTTACCTAGTTGCTATAGTGAGCCGTAGTTGCCATAGTTACCCAGTTGCTATAGTGAGCCGTAGTTACCCAGTTGCTATAGTGAGCCGTAGTTACCCAGTTGCTATAGTGAGCCGTAGTTGCCGTAGTTACCCAGTTGCTATAGTGAGCCGTAGTTGCCGTAGTTACCCAGTTGCTATAGTGAGCCGTAGTTGCCGTAGTTACCCAGTTGCTATAGTGAGCCGTAGTTGCCGTAGTTACCCAGTTGCTATAGTGAGCCGTAGTTACCTAGTTGCTATAGTGAGCCATAGTGAGCCGTAGTTACCCAGTTGCTATAGTGAGCCGTGGTTGCCGTAGTTACCCAGTTGCTATAGTGAGCCGTAGTTGCCGTAGTTACCCAGTTGCTATAGTGAGCCGTAGTTGCCGTAGTTACCTAGTTGCTATAGTGAGCCGTAGTTGCCGTAGTTACCCAGTTGCTATAGTGAGCCGTAGTTGCCGTAGTTACCCAGTTGCTATAGTGAGCTGTAGTTGCCGTAGTTACCCAGTTGCTATAGTGAGCCGTAGTTGCCTAGTTGCTATAGTGAGCCGTAGTTGCCGAGTTGCTATAGTGAGCCGTGGTTGCCGTGAGTTACCCAGTTGCTATAGTGAGCCGTAGTTGCCGTAGTTACCCAGTTGCTATAGTGAGCCGTAGTTGCCGTAGTTACCTAGTTGCTATAGTGAGCCGTGGTTGCCGTAGTTACCCAGTTGCTATAGTGAGCCGTGGTTGCCGTAGTTACCCAGTTGCTATAGTGAGCCGTAGTTGCCGTAGTTACCTAGTTGCTATAGTGAGCCGTAGTTGCCGTAGTTACCCAGTTGCTATAGTGAGCCGTGGTTGCCGTAGTTACCCAGTTGCTATAGTGAGCCGTGGTTGCCGTAGTTACCCAGTTGCTATAGTGAGCCGTAGTTGCCGTAGTTACCCAGTTGCTATAGTGAGCCGTAATTACCGTAGTTACCCAGTTGCTATAGTGAGCCGTAGTTGCCGTAGTTACCCAGTTGCTATAGTGAGCCGTAGTTGCCGTAGTTACCCAGTTGCTATAGTGAGCCGTAGTTGCCGTAGTTACCTAGTTGCTATAGTGAGCCGTAGTTGCCGTAGTTACCCAGTTGCTATAGTGAGCTGTAGTTGCCGTAGTTACCCAGTTGCTATAGTGAGCCGTAGTTGCCGTAGTTACCCAGTTGCTATAGTGAGCCGTAGTTGCCGTAGTTACCTGCGGGGTGGTGACGATGACGGCTCCGTCGATGCGGGCGGAGCTAAGGTACTGGACGATAGACAGGTGCTCGTCAGAGGTCCCGGGGGGCGTGTCCACGATGAGGTAATCCAGTTCCCCCCAATCAACATCACGCAGGAACTGTTTGATCATCCCTGACAGGGAAGTACAGCACAGCCAATCAGAGAGCAGCCTCACAGACAATAACCAATGAAAGTCCACATCATGTCATTATTCACACTTGATTTATATTTTATAAATATAGCCTTTAATTTCATCTTTATTTATCCAGGAAGTGCCCTTGAGGTCAGACAGCGGCTAAACACACACACACTGTTTACCGTTCTTCTTGGGTCCTCTCCAGATAACAGCGTCATCAGGACTGCTGAGTAGGAAGCCAATAGACATGACCGCAAGGTTATCCTCTACATACTGGAACACACACACACACAGGTTATCCTCTTCATACTGGAACACACACACACACAGGTTATCCTCTACATACTGGAACACACACACACACACACAGGTTATCCTCTACATACTGGAACACACACACACACACACACACACACACACACACACACAGGATATCCTCTACGTACTGGAACACAGAACATAACTAATAAAGGTATATATATTAAAAGGAAAGAAAAACATTGAACCATTCAGAATAATCCTCTTCGTCTTGGTAAACTTCACTTCCTTATAACATAAGGAAGTGATGTCATCACCACAGTGTGTTTTCCACCTCTCTGGACACCCTACATGAATCTGGTTTGACTTTAAACATGTTCCTTCCATGTGTCCAGGAAGTCCCATTGAGGTGAGTAGACCTCTTTTACAAGGAGACCCTGGTTTAACAGTCAAACTATAAACACAGTATTCTATTGAAGACAGACTCACCACAGGAGACCAGCCAGAACCACTCTGATGGACCTACAGACAGAGAGACAGACAGACAGACAGAGACAGACAGAGACAGACAGAGACAGACAGAGAGAGACAGAGACAGACACAGAGACAGAGACAGAGACAGAGAGACAGACAGACAGACAGACAGACAGACAGACAGACAGACAGACAGACAGACAGACAGACAGACAGACAGAGACACAGACAGACACAGAGACACAGACAGACACAGAGACACAGACAGACACAGAGACACAGACACAGACAGACAGACACAGGCAGACAGACAGACAGACAGACACAGACAGACAGACAGACACAGACAGAGAGATCATGAGCCAACTTTATACACTGAACAGAAATATAAAACACACAACATTGTAAAGTGTTGGCCCCATGTTTCATGAGCTGAAATAAAAGATCCCAGAAATGTTCCATACTGTGTGTACAAGCTGATTTCTGTCAAATGTTCTGCACAACATTTCTTTCCATCCCTTGTTAGTGAGCATTTCTCCTTTACCAAGATAATCCATCCACCAAGAAAAGGTGTGATATATCAAGAAGCTGATTAAAACAGCGTGATCATTACAATCGGCATGCTGACTACAGGAAAGTTCACCAGAGCATTTTAAAATGTTCATTTCTCTACCATAAGCCGCCTCCAACGTCGTTTTAGAGAATTTGGCAGTGCGTCCAACCGGCCTCACAACCGACTGTGTTATTTCTGTGTTATTTTATTTCTGCTCATGAAACATGGGACCAACACTTTACAATGTTGAGTTTATATTATAGTTTGGTATAAATTAGACCAACTTTTGAAAAAAAAACTGAAAAACATTTACTAGTAAGAGGTAATGTGGTATATTGTTTAATTAAATGTATTTCTTTTTTGTCTATTAACCAAAATATCACAGAGATATTTGCCCCTTTAAGGGCAGCAGGTTACCATGGTAACATGACTTGTCATGTGACTAGTACAAGTGTTGTCTTCTCTTCTCTTAACAGTTGAAACTCAAACATTTTGGAAAAACGTCCTAGCTTGTAAACTAAACAATGTAAATAGACCAAGAAACACGAGGATAAAGTCTCAATTCAGTTGACTTTCTTTTCAAGTAAATTAGATGAACTTGCATGCCCACACTTCTAAAATATGAATATTTCACTCTGCTCTTGATGTGCCCACAGCCCCCAACCAGGAAGTGTTGCAGCGTGAGGTGGAATAGGCTTATTTAAGATGTGTAGTTCTTTGACTTGTGCTATTAATTTACCAGCTATGAAACAAAATGGCAGAAATACTTTGAAAAACAGCTACTGCGGCATTTATTTTACTATAAATGTGATCATACTTGACTATTTATTCACAAATATGCAGTGGTATTTAAGTAATTGAGTAAAACATACTTTAAAGTACTACGTAAGTCGTTTTTTTGGGAGCATCTGTACTTTATTATATTTTAATATTTTTACTTCACTACATTCCTAAAGAAAATGATGTACTTTTTACTCCATAGATTTTCCCTGACACCCAAAAGTACTCGTTAAACAGAGAACATCCCTGGTCCTCCCTACTGTCTCTGATCTGGAGTACTCACTAAACAGAGAACATCCCTGGTCATCCCTACTGCCTCTGATCTGGAGGACTCACTAAACAGAGAACATCCCTGGTCATCTCTACTGCCTCTGATCTGGAGGACTCACTAAACAGAGAACATCCCTGGTCATCCCTACTGCCTCTGATCTGGAGGACTCACTAAACAGAGAACATCCCTGGTCATCCCTACTGCCTCTGATCTGGAGGACTCACTAAACAGAGAACATCCCTGGTCATCCCTACTGCCTCTGATCTGGAGGACTCACTAAACAGAGAACATCCCTGGTCATCTCTACTGCCTCTGATCTGGAGGACTCACTAAACAGAGAACATCCCTGGTCATCCCTACTGCCTCTGATCTGGAGGACTCACTAAACAGAGAACATCCCTGGTCATCTCTACTGCCTCTGATCTGGAGGACTCACTAAACAGAGAACATCCCAGGTCATCTCTACTGCCTCTGATCTGGAGGACTCACTAAACAGAGAACATCCCTGGTCATCCCTACTGCCTCTGATCTGGAGGACTCACTAAACAGAGAACATCCCTGGTCATCTCTACTGCCTCTGATCTGGAGGACTCACTAAACAGAGAACATCCCTGGTCATCTCTACTGCCTCTGATCTGGAGGACTCACTAAACAGAGAACATCCCTGGTCATCTATACTGCCTCTGATCTGGAGGACTCACTAAACAGAGAACATCCCTGGTCATCCCTACTGCCTCTGATCTGGAGGACTCACTAAACAGAGAACATCCCTGGTCATCTCTACTGCCTCTGATCTGGAGGACTCACTAAACAGAGAACATCCCTGGTCATCTCTACTGCCTCTGATCTGGAGGACTCACTAAACAGAGAACATCCCTGGTCATCTCTACTGCCTCTGATCTGGAGGACTCACTAAATAGAGAACATCCCTGGTCATCCCTACTGCCTCTGATCTGGAGGACTCACTAAACAGAGAACATCCCTGGTCATCTCTACTGCCTCTGATCTGGAGGACTCACTAAACAGAGAACATCCCTGGTCATCTCTACTGCCTCTGATCTGGAGGACTCACTAAACAGAGAACATCCCTGGTCATCCCTACTGCCTCTGATCTGGAGGACTCACTAAACAGAGAACATCCCTGGTCATCTCTACTGCCTCTGATCTGGAGGACTCACTAAACAGAGAACATCCCTGGTCATCTCTACTGCCTCTGATCTGGAGGACTCACTAAACAGAGAACATCCCTGGTCATCTCTACTGCCTCTGATCTGGAGGACTCACTAAAGACAAATGTTTTGTTTGTAAATTATGTCTGAGTGTTGGAGTGTGACCCCTGGCTATGCGTCAATTTAAAAAGATTTTTTTTTTTTTTAATTGTGCCATCTGGTTTGTTTAATAAAAGGAATTTGAAATTATTTATACTTTTACTTTTGATACTTCAGTATATTTAAAACCAAATACATTTACTCAAGTAGTATTTTACTGGGACACTCACTTTTACTTGAGGTATTTTCTATTAAGGTATCTATTCTTTTACTCATCTATAATTGGGTATTTTTCCACCGCTGGTCTCTCTCTCTCGCCACGTTTACACCTTTGCCTTAACATGTGGTTATCATGATCCGATCACTATCTGATCTACAACACTAGGAGAGCCAGAGACTACAGGGCTACATATCCTACCTGTTCTCCCTCCACACCCATGATCCTGGGGATAGATGGACCACAGATGTCAACATCTAGAAGGGCAACCTGGAAAACACACACACACACACACACACACACACACACACACACACACACACACACACACACACACACACACACACACACACAGAAGTTAGGGTGTGGGAACATGTTCTCCAGTCAACACACTGCAAAGTTAGCTGGTATCTCTTAGCCAGTGTGCTAAACACGTTATCCAGCTGTCGTACCCTCGTCTGGCCACAGAGAGGCAGCACTGAGTCGAGCTACAGCAGTGAACTTTCAGCCTGTGACCATCAGAGGGAGACAAAAGCACTGAGATCACGTTCATACCGAAAAGGTTTTGTTTTGACGATGACACAGACTGAGTGGTATGTTAGCTGAACAGACTGGTTGCAGGCTGGTGTTTTCATAGTACTGACAACTAACAGGTCACCGCCACTGGTCAGGATGACTCCAGCTGTTACGGTCATCAGAGAGACAGAGAGAACACTGGAAATAGCTTATATAAAACATTAAAATGTCCTACTACATTTCTTAAAACGCTAACAATACATTTTAAATGTTTTACAATGTTTCTTAACCCCTAACAATACATTTTAAACATTGTTATTCTCTCTAATGTTTACTGTTAATGTTGTCATCTTTGTTTTCTTTCATTCACTTGGTAAACAAAGGTTTCCCCATGCCAGAGGACATCGACCTTAGGGCGGGTTAACGGTCCCCTGGAAACACAGAGGACGTCCATAAAGCTGTGTTACGGTTAAATCACTCCCCACGCCAGCAGTGCAAACCTCTGGCGTTGCTCTCCCCTCTCTCTGAGGAAGTAACAAAACTAGATAGAAGCTAAGGGGCATCAGTCAACCCTCCTCCACTACACACCCTCAGCCTTCACCAGGTAGAGACAGTGAGAGTGTTTTAATGGGACTACGTGCTCCTTCACCAGGTAGAGACAGTGAGAGAGTGTTTTAATGGGACTACGTGCTCCTTCACCAGGTAGAGACAGTGAGAGAGTGTTTTAATGGGACTACGTGCTCCTTCACCAGGTAGAGACAGTGAGAGAGTGTTTTAATGGGACTACGTGCTCCTTCACCAGGTAGAGACAGTGAGAGAGTGTTTTAATGGGACTACGGGGTCCTTCACCAGGTAGAGACAGTGAGAGAGTGTTTTAATGGGACTACGTGCTCCTTCACCAGGTAGAGACAGTGAGAGAGTGTTTTAATGGGACTACGTGCTCCTTCACCAGGTAGAGACAGTGAGAGAGTGTTTTAATGGGACTACGTGGTCCTTCACCAGGTACAGACAGTGAGAGAGTGTTTTAATGGGACTACGTGCTCCTTCACCAGGTAGAGACAGTGAGAGAGTGTTTTAATGGGACTACGTGCTCCTTCACCAGGTAGAGACAGTGAGAGAGTGTTTTAATGGGACTACGTGCTCCTTCACCAGGTAGAGACAGTGAGAGAGTGTTTTAATGGGACTACGTGCTCCTTCACCAGGTAGAGACAGTGAGAGAGTGTTTTAATGGGACTACGGGGTCTGATCACACAGAGGAGAAGCACAGCACATAGCGTCTGTCTGATCACACCAACTGTCGTCAGCTATCTGCGTGACCTTCCCACAGTACACACACGAGAGAGAGAGAGAGAGGGCAAAGAGAGGGGGAGAGAGGGGAAAGGCAGAGAGAGCGCAAACGAGTAGAGAACAGAGAGATAGAGAGGGAGAGAGAGGTTGAAGTGTTACCTCTTTAGTGGCGTCACTAGCCAGTGCGTGGGCCAGATGTGCGCTGAAGGTACTCTTCCCTACTCCTCCTTTCCCTGACAGGACCAAGATCTTATGTTTCACTGTTAACATCTTCTCTGCTATCTCCTCTATGGCTGCAGGGAAGGAGGGAGGGGAGGGAGAGACAGAGGGTGGGAGAGACAGACAGAGGGGGAGAGAGAGACAGACAGAGGGGGGAGAGAGACAGACCGAGAGGGGGAGAGAGAGACAGACAGAGGGGGAGACACAGACAGACAGAGGGTGGGAGAGAGACAGACAGAGGGGGAGAGAGAGAGACAGAGGGGGAGAGAGAGAGACAGAGGGGGAGAGAGAGACAGACAGAGGGGGGGAGAGAGAGACAGACAGAGGGGGGGGGAGAGAGAGACAGACAGAGGGGGGAGAGAGAGAGACAGACAGAGGGGGGAGAGAGAGAGACAGACATTAAACACACATTGAAAACAAGGAATCGCAGCAGACTAATCAGCAGTGGTGTTATTGACCAGATCAAGGTCAGGCTCTACAGAACAGACACAGTGAGACAGACAGACTGAGTGTTACCTGGGTCCGGTGCTTTAGTGGCTCCAGAGGAGCAGAGGTTCTGGTTGGGACAACCCTGACATGCTGACGTCTTCCCTGCCTGCTCACTGGCCGTACCGGGGCAGTCTGACAACCAATACAACCAATCAGTCGATACATCAAAACAACAACCACGTGACCAATCAGATAATATCAATATAAATAAAACAAAAAGTGTCCCGATTGAATATGTAGAAAATACTTGATTCTTTGTTCACTAATCTGCCTGTGACTGGATGAGTTAAAACAGAGATCCATTGAACAAAGATATTATAGTTTATTAGACAGACCCTGTCTGCTATGTTTCTGACAGGTCATGTGATACAGTTTATGCTAAGAGAGTAGCCAGCCGATCCAACCCGACCACCTGCACTATGGACAGACAGGCTTCCTGTGTAGACTAAGACACAATGCGTTGTAATAATCCGAATAATACCATTATCGCAACTATTAAACTGAGAAGATTTGAACGATTTACTTAAAAATGTACATGAAATTATGAAAATGACACATAGCGTTGACACTGCCATTACAAAAAGACTGCTAAATTGATCTGTCAAACTGGTTTGTAAACTGGGCTGGCTGGCTGGCTAGCTAACTGCGCCATCTGTTGTCTTACGGGAAACCATTTTCACGGCACTTCTGACACCGAAATGACTTTTTTGTAGCAGGTTAGGAAAATCCCTTTGTATCGAAGTGCGGTGAAAAAGTGTGTCCCCCTTAACTTATGACAGGCAGCTATGCTAACCGGCTAACAGCTAACTTTCAGACAAACTATTCTTCGTTAAAAGGCGACAACAAACTTGACATTCACAAACATCTAACAGTAACACTATAAGAAGCTAAAAACCCATATAATAAACGTGGTGTCTGAAGGTTGGCGTGTTGTTATAATGAACTTAAAACCAAACTCACGCTGTGGCGCATCACTCGGAATGTCCGCCATGTTTACAGTGGCGCTGTGAATATTCGTCCGGACTGAAATCACGTCTCATCTCAAAAGGTTCCGCATACGCGCAAGTATGGCCAAAACCTTTTGACTAAACAAGAGACTAAACTATTAAAAAAAATAGACACACTATAATAATTGCACAACAGCTAACTAGCCTAAAGGGTATTGCATTGTAGCTCGCACTACTATAAAATAGGGGAGGTTCGTTAAAAAAATGTAAATATTTTTTGGGGGAGGGTAGTGTGTTTTTTTCCCCCTGGTTTACATTCACTATTTTGGCTGGTTTTACTATATATTCTTCCATCCTTGCCACATGTCTTCATCTGCTTGCATGCATCTCTCCTATATCAAGGTTTTTTTGGTACTTCCCTTATCCACTACGCTTTTGTCCCCCCGGCTGACTTTTCCTATACAACAGGTCAATACAGACCACCAGTCTGTCAATCCTGCCCTTTATCCACCATTCATAGAGGTAGGTGGATTTTTTAATTTTTTTGTCCAGATCTGCAATAGGCTAACTAGAAATCATTCCACGCATAAAAAGCATTTAAAGCTGCGTACATTTTCAATGTGAATAAATAAGGGAATAGCTGATCGGTAGCGGAGAGACCAAGGTTGCGTCATTGCGCACAAAAAAGCCAGAAGGTGGGTCCCCTGCGTTAGAAAGGACTCTCCCTGGGTGTGTGGAGTCACATCCTAATCTAACTGACTGTTTTAAACAGTCTGGAGGTATTATGACTGGTGTGGCTCTATAGAATATCTCCTTAGAAGTGACATTTTAACACAGTCATTTCTTTACTGTCAACGTTTGGGTTGGGGGCGAGTTTGGGTTGGGGGGACTGAGTTTGGGTTGGGGGGACTGAGTTTGGGTTGGGGGGGACTGAGTTTGGGTTGGGGGGGTCTGAGTTTGGGTTGGGGGGTCTGAGTTTGGGTTGGGGGGGTCTGAGTTTGGGTTGGGGGGGACTGAGTTTGGGTTGGGGGGTCTGAGTGCTGAGGTGCTGTAGACAGATCAACCCTCCAGTAGGAGGTGCTGTAATGTATACAGATCAACTCTCCAGTAGGAGGTGCTGTAGGTAGATAGATCAACTCTCCAGTAGGAGGTGCTGTAATGTAGACAGATCAACTCTCCAGTAGGAGGTGCTGTAATGTAGACAGATCAACCCTCCAGTAGGAGGTGCTGTAATGTAGACAGATCAACCCTCCAGTAGGAGGTGCTGTAATGTAGACAGATCAACCCTCCAGTAGGAGGTGCTGTAATGTAGACAGATCAACCCTCCAGTAGGAGGTGCTGTAATGTAGACAGATCAATTCTCCAGTAGGAGGTGCTGTAATGTAGACAGATCAACCCTCCAGTAGGAGGTGCTGTAATGTAGACAGATCAACTCTCCAGTAGGAGGTGCTGTAGACAGATCAACCCTCCAGTAGGAGGTGCTGTAATGTAGACAGATCAACTCTCCAGTAGGAGGTGCTGTAGACAGATCAACTCTCCAGTAGGAGGTGCTGTAGACAGATCAACTCTCCAGTAGGAGGTGCTGTAATGTAGACAGATCAACCCTCCAGTAGGAGGTGCTGTAATGTAGACAGATCAACTCTCCAGTAGGAGGTGCTGTAATATAGACAGATCAACCCTCCAGTAGGAGGTGCTGTAGACAGATCAACTCTCCAGTAGGAGGTGCTGTAATGTAGACAGATCAACTCTCCAGTAGGAGGTGCTGTAATGTAGACAGATCAACTCTCCAGTAGGAGGTGCTGTAATGTAGACAGATCAACTCTCCATTAGGAGGTGCTGTAATGTAGATAGATCAACTCTCCAGTAGGAGGTGCTGTAATGTAGACAGATCAACTCTCCATTAGGAGGTGCTGTAATGTAGATAGATCAACTCTCCAGTAGGAGGTGCTGTAATGTAGACAGATCAACTCTCCATTAGGAGGTGCTGTAATGTAGAGAGATCAACTCTCCAGTAGGAGGTGCTGTAGATAGATCAACTCTCCAGTAGGAGGTGCTGTAATGTAGATAGATCAACTCTCCAGTAGGAGGTGCTGTAGACAGATCAACTCTCCAGTAGGAGGTGCTGTAGACAGATCAACTCTCCAGTAGGAGGTGCTGTAGACAGATCAACCCTCCAGTAGGAGGTACTGTAGACAGATCAACCCTCCAGTAGGAGGTGCTGTAGACAGATCAACTCTCCAGTAGGAGGTGCTGTAGACAGATCAACCCTCCAGTAGGAGGTGCTGTAGATAGATCAACTCTCCAGTAGGAGGTGCTGTAGGTAGATCAACCCTCCAGTAGGAGGTGCTGTAGACAGATCAACCCTCCAGTAGGAGGTGCTGTAATGTAGAAAGATCAACCCTCCAGTAGAAGGTGCTGTAATGTAGACAGATCAACCCTCCAACAGGAGGTGCTGTAGAGAGATCAACCCTCCAGTAGGAGGTGCTGTAGACAGATCAACCCTCCAGTAGGAGGTGCTGTAATGTAGACAGATCAACTCTCCAGTAGGAGGTGCTGTAGATAGATCAACTCTCCAGTTGGAGGTGCTGTAGACAGATCAACCCTCCAGTAGGAGGTGCTGTAATGTAGACAGATCAACTCTCCAGTAGGAGGTGCTGTAGACAGATCAACTCTCCAGTAGAAGGTGCTGTAGATAGAAAGATCAACTCTCCAGTAGGAGGTGCTGTAATGTAGACAGATCAACCCTCCAGTAGAAGGTGCTGTAATGTAGACAGATCAACTCTCCAGTAGGAGGTGCTGTAGACAGATCAACTCTCCAGTAGGAGGTGCTGTAGACAGATCAACTCTCCAGTAGAAGATGCTGTAGACAGATCAACTCTCCAGTAGGAGGTGCTGTAGACAGATCAACCCTCCAGTAGGAGGTGCTGTAATGTAGACAGATAAACTCTCCAGTAGGAGGTGCTGTAATGTAGACAGATCAACTCTCCAGCAGGAGGTGCTGTAGATAGACAGATCAACTATCCAGTAGGAGGTGCTGTAATGTAGACAGATCAACTCTCCAGTAGGAGGTGCTGTAATGTAGACATAACAACCCTCCAGTAGGAGGTGCTGTAATGTAGACAGATCAACCCTCCAGTAGGAGCTGCTGTAATGTAGACAGATCAACCCTCCAGTAGGAGGTGCTGTAGACAGATCAACTCTCCAGTAGGAGGTGCTGTAGACAGATCAACTCTCCAGTAGTAGGTGCTGTAGCCAGATCAACTCTCCAGTAGGAGGTGCTGTAGACAGATCAACTCTCCAGTAGGAGGTGCTGTAGACAGATCAACTCTCAAGTAGGAGGTGCTGTAATGTAGACAGATCAACCCTCCAGTAGGAGGTGCTGTAATGTAGACAGATCAACCCTCCAGTAGGAGGTGCTGTAATGTAGACAGATCAACGCTCCAGTAGGAGGTGCTGTAATGTAGACAGATCAACTCTCCAGTAGGAGGTCCTGTAATGTAGACAGATCAACTCTCCAGTAGGAGGTGCTGTAATGTAGACAGATCAACCCTCCAGTAGGAGGTGCTGTAATGTAGACAGATCAACCCTCCAGTAGGAGGTGCTGTAATGTAGACATATCAACCCTCCAGTAATAGGTGCTGTAATGTAGACAGATCAACCCTCCAGTAGGAGGTGCTGTAGATAGATCAACTCTCCAGTAGGAGGTGCTGTAATGTAGACAGATCAACTCTCCAGTAGGAGGTGCTGTAGATAGATCAACCCTCCAGTAGGAGGTGCTGTAATGTAGACAGATCAACCCTCCAGTAGGAGGTGCTGTAGATAGATCAACTCTCCAGTAGGAGGTGCTGTAATGTAGACAGATCAACCCTCCAGTAGAGGGGCTGTAGACAGATCAACCCTCCAGTAGGAGGTGCTGTAGACAGATCGATCCTCCAGTAGGAGGTGCTGTAGATAGATCAACTCTCCAGTAGGAGGTGCTGTAGACAGATCAACTCTCCAGTAGGAGGTGCTGTAGACAGATCAACTCTCCAGTAGGAGGTGCTGTAGACAGATCAACCCTCCAGTAGGAGGTGCTGTAGACAGATCAACTCTCCAGTAGGAGGTGCTGTAGAGAGATCAACCCTCCAGTAGGAGGTGCTGCAGATAGATAAACACACCAGTAGGAGGTGCTGTAGACAGATCAATCCTCCAGTAGGAGGTGCTGTAATGTAGACAGATCAATCCTCCAGTAGGAGGTGCTGTAATGTAGACATCTCAACTCTCCAGTAGGAGGTGCTGTAGATAGATCAACTCTCCAGTAGGAGGTGCTGTAGATAGATCAACCCTACAGTAGGAGGTGCTGTAGATAGATCAACTCTCCAGTAGGAGGTGCTGTAGATAGATCAACTCTCCAGTAGGAGGTGCTGTAGAGAGATCAACTCTCCAGTAGGAGGTGCTGTAATGTAGATAGATCAACCCTCCAGTAGGAGGTGCTGTAGATAGATCAACCCTCCAGTAGGAGGTGCTGTAGATAGATCAACCCTCCAGTAGGAGGTGCTGTAGAGAGATCAACTCTCCAGTAGGAGGTGCTGTAATGTAGACAGATCAACTCTCCAGTAGGAGGTGCTGTAATGTAGACAGATCAACCCTCCAGTAGGAGGTACTGTAATGTAGACAGATCAACCCTCCAGTAGGAGGTGCTGTAGAGAGATCAACTCTCCAGTAGGAGGTCCTGTAGACAGATCAACCCTCCAGTAGGAGGTGCTGTAATGTAGACAGATCAACTCTCCATTAGGAGGTGCTGTAGACAGATCAACTCTCCAGTAGGAGGTGCTGTAATGTAGACAGATCAACCCTCCAGTAGGAGGTGCTGTAATGTAGACAGATCAACTCTCCAGTAGGAGGTGCTGTAATATAGACAGATCAACCCTCCAGTAGGAGGTGCTGTAGACAGATCAACTCTCCAGTAGGAGGTGCTGTAATGTAGACAGATCAACTCTCCAGTAGGAGGTGCTGTAATGTAGACAGATCAACTCTCCAGTAGAAGGTGCTGTAGACAGATCAACTCTCCAGTAGGAGGTGCTGTAATGTAGACAGATCAACCCTCCAGTAGGAGGTGCTGTAGATAGATCAACCCTCCAGTAGGAGGTGATGTATTGTAGACAGATCAACTCTCCAGTAGGAGGTGCTGTAATGTAGACAGATCAACCCTCCAGTAGGAGGTGCTGTAATGTAGACAGATCAACTCTCCAGTAAGAGGTGCTGTAATGTAGACAGATCAACCTTCCAGTAAGAGGTGCTGTAATGTAGACAGATCAACCCTCCAGTAGGAGGTGCTGTAATGTAGACAGATCAACTCTCCATTAGGAGGTGCTGTAATGTAGATAGATCAACTCTCCAGTAGGAGGTGCTGTAATGTAGACAGATCAACTCTCAATTAGGAGGTGCTGTAATGTAGAGAGATCAACTCTCCAGTAGGAGGTGCTGTAGATAGATCAACTCTCCAGTAGGAGGTGCTGTAATGTAGATAGATCAACTCTCCAGTAGGAGGTGCTGTAGACAGATCAACTCTCCAGTAGGAGGTGCTGTAGACAGATCAACTCTCCAGTAGGAGGTGCTGTAGACAGATCAACCCTCCAGTAGGAGGTGCTGTAGACAGATCAACCCTCCAGTAGGAGGTGCTGTAGACAGATCAACTCTCCAGTAGGAGGTGCTGTAGACAGATCAACTCTCCAGTAGGAGGTGCTGTAGACAGATCAACCCTCCAGTAGGAGGTGCTGTAGATAGATCAACTCTCCAGTAGGAGGTGCTGTAGGTAGATCAACCCTCCAGTAGGAGGTGCTGTAGACAGATCAACCCTCCAGTAGGAGGTGCTGTAATGTAGACAGATCAACTCTCCAGTAGGAGGTGCTGTAATGTAGAAAGATCAACCCTCCAGTAGGAGGTGCTGTAATGTAGACAGATCAACCCTCCAACAGGAGGTGCTGTAGAGAGATCAACCCTCCAGTAGGAGGTGCTGTAGACAGATCAACCCTCCAGTAGGAGGTGCTGTAATGTAGACAGATCAACTCTCCAGTAGGAGGTGCTGTAGATAGATCAACTCTCCAGTTGGAGGTGCTGTAGACAGATCAACCCTCCAGTAGGAGGTGCTGTAATGTAGACAGATCAACTCTCCAGTAGCAGGTGCTGTAGACAGATCAACTCTCCAGTAGAAGGTGCTGTAGATAGACAGATCAACTCTCCAGTAGGAGGTGCTGTAATGTAGACAGATCAACCCTCCAGTAGAAGGTGCTGTAATGTAGACAGATCAACTCTCCAGTAGGAGGTGCTGTAGACAGATCAACTCTCCAGTAGGAGGTGCTGTAGACAGATCAACTCTCCAGTAGAAGATGCTGTAGACAGATCAACTCTCCAGTAGGAGGTGCTGTAGACAGATCAACCCTCCAGTAGGAGGTGCTGTAATGTAGACAGATAAACTCTCCAGTAGGAGGTGCTGTAATGTAGACAGATCAACTCTCCAGCAGGAGGTGCTGTAGATAGACAGATCAACTATCCAGTAGGAGGTGCTGTAATGTAGACAGATCAACTCTCCAGTAGGAGGTGCTGTAATGTAGACATAACAACCCTCCAGTAGGAGGTGCTGTAATGTAGACAGATCAACCCTCCAGTAGGAGGTGCTGTAATGTAGACAGATCAACCCTCCAGTAGGAGGTGCTGTAGACAGATCAACTCTCCAGTAGGAGGTGCTGTAGACAGATCAACTCTCCAGTAGTAGGTGCTGTAGCCAGATCAACTCTCCAGTAGGAGGTGCTGTAGACAGATCAACTCTCCAGTAGGAGGTGCTGTAGACAGATCAACTCTCCAGTAGGAGGTGCTGTAATGTAGACAGATCAACCCTCCAGTAGGAGGTGCTGTAATGTAGACAGATCAACCCTCCAGTAGGAGGTGCTGTAATGTAGACAGATCAACTCTCCAGTAGGAGGTGCTGTAATGTAGACAGATCAACTCTCCAGTAGGAGGTCCTGTAATGTAGACAGATCAACTCTCCAGTAGGAGGTGCTGTAATGTAGACAGATCAACCCTCCAGTAGGAGGTGCTGTAATGTAGACAGATCAACTCTCCAGTAGGAGGTGCTGTAATGTAGACAGATCAACCCTCCAGTAGGAGGTGCTGTAATGTAGACAGATCAACCCTCCAGTAGGAGGTGCTGTAGATAGATCAACTCTCCAGTAGGAGGTGCTGTAATGTAGACAGATCAACTCTCCAGTAGGAGGTGCTGTAGATAGATCAACCCTCCAGTAGGAGGTGCTGTAATGTAGACAGATCAACCCTCCAGTAGGAGGTGCTGTAGATAGATCAACTCTCCAGTAGGAGGTGCTGTAATGTAGACAGATCAACCCTCCAGTAGAGGGGCTGTAGACAGATCAACCCTCCAGTAGGAGGTGCTGTAGACAGATCGATCCTCCAGTAGGAGGTGCTGTAGATAGATCAACTCTCCAGTAGGAGGTGCTGTAGACAGATCAACTCTCCAGTAGGAGGTGCTGTAGACAGATCAACTCTCCAGTAGGAGGTGCTGTAGACAGATCAACCCTCCAGTAGGAGGTGCTGTAGACAGATCAACTCTCCAGTAGGAGGTGCTGTAGAGAGATCAACCCTCCAGTAGGAGGTGCTGTAGATAGATAAACACACCAGTAGGAGGTGCTGTAGACAGATCAATCCTCCAGTAGGAGGTGCTGTAATGTAGACAGATCAATCCTCCAGTAGGAGGTGCTGTAATGTAGACATCTCAACTCTCCAGTAGGAGGTGCTGTAGACAGATCAACTCTCCAGTAGGAGGTGCTGTAGATAGATCAACCCTACAGTAGGAGGTGCTGTAGATAGATCAACTCTCCAGTAGGAGGTGCTGTAGATAGATCAACTCTCCAGTAGGAGGTGCTGTAGAGAGATCAACTCTCCAGTAGGAGGTGCTGTAATGTAGATAGATCAACCCTCCAGTAGGAGGTGCTGTAGATAGATCAACCCTCCAGTAGGAGGTGCTGTAGATAGATCAACCCTCCAGTAAGAGGTGCTGTAGAGAGATCAACTCTCCAGTAGGAGGTGCTGTAATGTAGACAGATCAACTCTCCAGTAGGAGGTGCTGTAATGTAGACAGATCAACCCTCCAGTAGGAGGTACTGTAATGTAGACAGATCAACCCTCCAGTAGGAGGTGCTGTAGAGAGATCAACCCTCCAGTAGGAGGTGCTGTAGACAGATCAACCCTCCAGTAGGAGGTGCTGTAATGTAGACAGATCAACTCTCCAGTAGGAGGTGCTGTAGATAGATCAACTCTCCAGTAGGAGGTGCTGTAGACAGATCAACTCTCCAGTAGGAGGTGCTGTAGACAGATCAACTCTCCAGTAGGGGGTGCTGTAATGTAGACAGATCAACTCTCCAGTAGAAGGTGCTGTAGACAGATCAACTCTCCAGTAGGAGGTGCTGTAGATAGACAGATCAACTCTCCAGTAGGAGGTGCTGTAGATAGATCAACCCTCCAGTAGGAGGTGCTGTAATGTAGACAGATCAACCCTCCAGTAGGAGGTGCTGTAATGTAGACAGATCAACTCTCCAGTAGGAGGTGCTGTAGACAGATCAACTCTCCAGTAGGAGGTGCTGTAGATAGATCAACTCTCCAGTAGAAGGTGCTGTAGACAGATCAACCCTCCAGTAGGAGGTGCTGTAATGTAGACAGATCAACTCTCCAGTAGGAGGTGCTGTAATGTAGACAGATCAACTCTCCAGTAGGAGGTGCTGTAATGTATAGAGATCAACTCTCCAGTAGGAGGTGCTGTAGATAGACAGATCAACTCTCCAGTAGGAGGTGCTGTAATGTAGACAGATCAACTCTCCAGTAGGAGGTGCTGTAATGTAGACAGATCAACTCTCCAGTAGGAGGTGCTGTAATGTAGACAGATCAACTCTCCAGTAGGAGGTGCTGTAGACAGATCAACTCTCCAGTAGGAGGTGCTGTAGACAGATCAACCCTCCAGTAGGAGGTGCTGTAATGTAGACAGATCAACTCTCCAGTAGGAGGTGCTGTAGACAGATCAACTCTCCAGTAGGAGGTGCTGTAGACAGATCAACTCTCCAGTAGAATGTGCTGTAGATAGACAGATCAACTCTCCAGTAGGAGGTGCTGTAATGTAGACAGATCAACCCTCCAGTAGGAGGTGCTGTAATGTAGACAGTAGGAGGTGCTGTAGACAGATCAACTCTCCAGTAGGAGGTGCTGTAGATAGATCAACTCTCCAGTAGGAGGTGCTGTAATGTAGACAGATAAACTCTCCAGGAGGAGGTGCTGTAATGTAGACAGATCAACTCTCCAGTAGGAGGTGCTGTAATGTAGATAGATCAACTCTCCAGTCGGAGGTGCTGTAATGTATAGAGATCAACTCTCCAGTAGGAGGTGCTGTAGATAGACAGATCAACTATCCAGTAGGAGGTGCTGGAATGTAGACATAACAACTCTCCAGTAGGAGGTGCTGTAATGTAGACATAACAACTCTCCAGTAGGAGGTGCTGTAATGTAGACAGATCAACCCTCCAGTAGGAGGTGCTGTAGACAGATCAACTCTCCAGTAGGAGGTGTTGTAGACAGATCAACTCTCCAGTAGTAGGTGCTGTAGACAGATCAACTCTCCAGTAGGAGGTGCTGTAGACAGATCAACTCTCCAGTAGGAGGTGCTGTAATGTAGACAGATCAACCCTCCAGTAGGAGGTGCTGTAATGTAGACAGATCAACCCTCCAGTAGGAGGTGCTGTAATGTAGACAGATCAACCCTCCAGTAGGAGGTGCTGTAATGTAGACAGATCAACTCTCCAGTAGGAGGTGCTGTAATGTAGACAGATCAACTCTCCAGTAGGAGGTGCTGTAATGTAGACAGATCAACTCTCCAGTAGGAGGTGCTGTAGATAGATCAACTCTCCAGTAGGAGGTGCTGTAATGTAGACAGATCAACTCTCCAGTAGGAGGTGCTGTAATGTAGACAGATCAACCCTCCAGTAGGAGGTGCTGTAATGTAGACAGATCAACCCTCCAGTAGGGGGTGCTATAATGTAGACAGATCAACCCTCCAGTAGGAGGTGCTGTAATGTAGATAGATCAACCCTCCAGTAGGATGTGCTGTAATGTAGACAGATCAACCCTCCAGTAGGAGGTGCTGTAGATAGATCAACTCTCCAGTAGGAGGTGCTGTAATGTAGACAGATCAACCCTCCAGTAGAGGGGCTGTAAACAGATCAACCCTCCAGTAGGAGGTGCTGTAGACAGATCAACTCTCCAGTAGGAGGTGCTGTAGACAGATCAACTCTCCAGTAGGAGGTGCTGTAGACAGATCAATCCTCCAGTAGGAGGTGCTGTAGATAGATCAACTCTCCAGTAGGAGGTGCTGTAGACAGATCAACGCTCCAGTAGGAGGTGCTGTAGACAGATCAACTCTCCAGTAGGAGGTGCTGTAGACAGATCAACCCTCCAGTAGGAGGTGCTGTAGACAGATCAACTCTCCAGTAGGAGGTGCTGTAGAGAGATCAACCCTCCAGTAGGAGGTGCTGTAGACAGATCAATCCTCCAGTAGGAGGTGCTGTAATGTAGACAGATCAATCCTCCAGTAGGAGGTGCTGTAATGTAGACAGATCAACTCTCCAGTAGGAGGTGCTGTAGATAGATCAACTCTCCAGTAGGAGGTGCTGTAGATATATCAACCCTACAGTAGGAGGTGCTGTAGATAGATCAACTCTCCAGTAGGAGGTGCTGTAGATAGATCAACTCTCCAGTAGGAGGTGCTGTAGAGAGATCAACTCTCCAGTAGGAGGTGCTGTAATGTAGATAGATCAACCCTCCAGTAGTAGGTGCTGTAGATAGATCAACCCTCCAGTAGGAGGTGCTGTAGAGAGATCAACTCTCCAGTAGGAGGTGCTGTAATGTAGACAGATAAACCCTCCAGTAGGAGGTGCTGTAATGTAGACAGATCAACCCTCCAGTAGGAGGTGCTGTAGACAGATCAACCCTCCAGTAGGAGGTGCTGTGATGTAGACAGATCAACTCTCCAGTAGGAGGTGCTGTAGACAGATCAACCCTCCAGTAGGAGGTGCTGTAGACAGATCAACCCTCCAGTAGGAGGTGCTGTGATGTAGACAGATCAACTCTCCAGTAGGAGGTGCTGTAGACAGATCAACTCTCCAGTAGGAGGTGCTGTAGACAGATCAACTCTCCAGTAGAAGGTGCTGTAGACAGATCAACTGTCCAGTAGGAGGTGCTGTAGATAGACAGATCAACTCTCCAGTAGGAGGTGCTGTAGACAGATCAACCCTCCTGTAGGAGGTGCTGTAATGTAGACAGATCAACTCTCCAGTAGGAGGTGCTGTAATGTATAGAGATCAACTCTCCAGTAGGAGGTGCTGTAATGTAGACAGATCAACCCTCCAGTAGGAGGTGCTGTAATGTAGACAGATCAACCCTCCAGTAGGAGGTGCTGTAATGTAGACAGATCAACTCTCCAGTAGGAGGTGCTGTAGACAGATCAACTCTCCAGTAGGAGGTGCTGTAGACAGATCAACTCTCCAGTAGGAGGTGCTGTAGACAGATCAACTCTCCAGTAGGAGGTGCTGTAATGTAGACAGATCAACCCTCCAGTAGGAGGTGCTGTAATGTAGACAGATCAACCCTCCAGTAGGAGGTGCTGTAATGTAGACAGATCACCCCTCCAGTAGGAGGTGCTGTAATGTAGACAGATCAACCCTCCAGTAGGAGGTGCTGTAATGTAGACAGATCAACCCTCCAGTAGGAGGTGCTGTAATGTAGACAGATCAACCCTCCAGTAGGAGGTGCTGTAGATAGATCAACTCTCCAGTAGGAGGTGCTGTAATGTAGACAGATCAACCCTCCAGTAGGAGGTGCTGTAGATAGATCAACCCTCCAGTAGGAGGTGCTGTAGATAGATCAACCCTCCAGTAGGAGGTGCTGTAGACAGATCAACCCTCCAGTAGGAGGTTCTGTAGACAGATCAACTCTCCAGTAGGAGGTGCTGTAATGTAGACAGATCAACCCTCCATTAGGAGGTGCTGTAGATAGATCAACCCTCCAGTAGGGGGTGCTGTAATGTAGATAGATCAACCCTCCAGTAGGAGGTGCTGTAGATAGATCAACCCTCCAGTAGGAGGTGCTGTAGACAGATCAACCCTCCAGTAGGAGGTGCTGTAATGTAGACAGATCAACCCTCCAGTAGGGGGTGCTATAATGTAGACAGATCAACCCTCCAGTAGGAGGTGCTGTAATGTAGATAGATCAACCCTCCAGTAGGATGTGCTGTAATGTAGACAGATCAACCCTCCAGTAGGAGGTGCTGTAGATAGATCAACTCTCCAGTAGGAGGTGCTGTAATGTAGACAGATCAACCCTCCAGTAGAGGGGCTGTAAACAGATCAACCCTCCAGTAGGAGGTGCTGTAGACAGATCAACTCTCCAGTAGGAGGTGCTGTAGACAGATCAACTCTCCAGTAGGAGGTGCTGTAGACAGATCAATCCTCCAGTAGGAGGTGCTGTAGATAGATCAACTCTCCAGTAGGAGGTGCTGTAGACAGATCAACGCTCCAGTAGGAGGTGCTGTAGACAGATCAACTCTCCAGTAGGAGGTGCTGTAGACAGATCAACCCTCCAGTAGGAGGTGCTGTAGACAGATCAACTCTCCAGTAGGAGGTGCTGTAGAGAGATCAACCCTCCAGTAGGAGGTGCTGTAGACAGATCAATCCTCCAGTAGGAGGTGCTGTAATGTAGACAGATCAATCCTCCAGTAGGAGGTGCTGTAATGTAGACAGATCAACTCTCCAGTAGGAGGTGCTGTAGATAGATACACTCTCCAGTAGGAGGTGCTGTAGATATATCAACCCTACAGTAGGAGGTGCTGTAGATAGATCAACTCTCCAGTAGGAGGTGCTGTAGATAGATCAACTCTCCAGTAGGAGGTGCTGTAGAGAGATCAACTCTCCAGTAGGAGGTGCTGTAATGTAGATAGATCAACCCTCCAGTAGTAGGTGCTGTAGATAGATCAACCCTCCAGTAGGAGGTGCTGTAGAGAGATCAACTCTCCAGTAGGAGGTGCTGTAATGTAGACAGATAAACCCTCCAGTAGGAGGTGCTGTAATGTAGACAGATCAACCCTCCAGTAGGAGGTGCTGTAGACAGATCAACCCTCCAGTAGGAGGTGCTGTGATGTAGACAGATCAACTCTCCAGTAGGAGGTGCTGTAGACAGATCAACTCTCCAGTAGGAGGTGCTGTAGACAGATCAACTCTCCAGTAGGAGGTGCTGTAATGTAGACAGATCAACTCTCCAGTAGGAGGTGCTGTAGACAGATCAACTCTCCAGTAGAAGGTGCTGTAGACAGATCAACTCTCCAGTAGGAGGTGCTGTAGATAGACAGATCAACTCTCCAGTAGGAGGTGCTGTAGACAGATCAACCCTCCTGTAGGAGGTGCTGTAATGTAGACAGATCAACTCTCCAGTAGGAGGTGCTGTAATGTATAGAGATCAACTCTCCAGTAGGAGGTGCTGTAATGTAGACAGATCAACCCTCCAGTAGGAGGTGCTGTAATGTAGACAGATCAACCCTCCAGTAGGAGGTGCTGTAATGTAGACAGATCAACTCTCCAGTAGGAGGTGCTGTAGACAGATCAACTCTCCAGTAGGAGGTGCTGTAGACAGATCAACTCTCCAGTAGGAGGTGCTGTAGACAGATCAACTCTCCAGTAGGAGGTGCTGTAATGTAGACAGATCAACCCTCCAGTAGGAGGTGCTGTAATGTAGACAGATCAACCCTCCAGTAGGAGGTGCTGTAATGTAGACAGATCACCCCTCCAGTAGGAGGTGCTGTAATGTAGACAGATCAACCCTCCAGTAGGAGGTGCTGTAATGTAGACAGATCAACCCTCCAGTAGGAGGTGCTGTAATGTAGACAGATCAACCCTCCAGTAGGAGGTGCTGTAGATAGATCAACTCTCCAGTAGGAGGTGCTGTAATGTAGACAGATCAACCCTCCAGTAGGAGGTGCTGTAGATAGATCAACCCTCCAGTAGGAGGTGCTGTAGATAGATCAACCCTCCAGTAGGAGGTGCTGTAGACAGATCAACCCTCCAGTAGGTTCTGTAGACAGATCAACTCTCCAGTAGGAGGTGCTGTAATGTAGACAGATCAACCCTCCATTAGGAGGTGCTGTAGATAGATCAACCCTCCAGTAGGGGGTGCTGTAATGTAGATAGATCAACCCTCCAGTAGGAGGTGCTGTAGATAGATCAACCCTCCAGTAGGAGGTGCTGCCCAGCCTACTGTATTGTTTTGTGATGGTGGATATAAGGTTGAATAACTGATGTTGTTTTAAAGGTAAGAATTCAACATATTTAAGACGATGTTTGTCTGTTTACAACTTTGGTTACCACGACGACGTAACCCCGTGGTGAAGACGGCCCCCTCAAAACAACAGGTGACTTTGTGTTTTTAAATCCACTGCATTTTCCATTTTCACGTCACACTACGCTGACAAACTATGTTGAAACAGCGTTTATTCAACCAGTTTGTGCCCCAGTGGGACCTGACTCTCACCAAGCAGAGACATGCTGTCAGTCAGTGTGTGTGTTACAGTGTGTGTTGTGTTACAGTGTGTGTGTGTGTGTGTGTGTGTGTGTGTGTGTGTGTGTGTGTGTGTGTGTTACAGTGTGTGTGTGTGTGTGTGTGTTGTGTTACAGTGTGTGTGTGTGTGTGTTGTGTTACAGTGTGTGTTACAGTGTGTTATAGTGTGTGTTACAGTGTGTGTGTGTTACTGTGTGTTATAGTGTGTGTGTTACAGTGTGTGTTACAGTGTGTTATAGTGTGTGTGTGTTACAGTGTGTGTCTTACAGTGTGTGTGTTACTGTGTGTTACAGTGTGTGTATGTTACAGTGTGTGTGTGTTACAGTGTGTGTGTGTTACAGTGTGTTATAGTGTGTGTGTTAGTGTGTGTTACAGTGTGTGTGTGTTGTGTTACAGTGTGTGTGTTACAGTGTGGGTGTGTGTGTGTGTTACAGTGTGTTACCGTGTGTGTGTGTGTGTGTGTTACCGTGTGTGTGTGATACAGTGTGTGTGTTACAGTGTGTGTTACAGTGTGTTACAGTGTGTGTTACAGTGTGTTAGTTACAGTGTGTGTTACAGTGTGTTACAGTGTGTGTTACAGTGTGTTACAGTGTGTGTGTGTGTTACAGTGTGTGTGTGTGTTACAGTGTGTGTTACAGTGTGTGTTACTGTGTGTTACAGTGTGTGTGTGTTACAGTGTGTGTGTGTGTTACAGTGTGTGTTATAGTGTGTGTGTGTTAGTGCGTGTTACAGTGTGTGTGTGTTACAGTGCGTGTTATAGTGTGTGTGTGTTACAGTGCGTGTTACAGTGTGTTGGTGCCCCAGATCTGGGCCTGTTTCTCAGAGGACAACTTGCTGCTGTCCCAGTCAGAGTTCAGACGCAGAAGGAGGATGTGGAACGCGTGTTGCCAGGGCAACCAGGTGAACACCACCTTCTCTGATCGCGTTGAGCAGATGGCCGAGGAGAGACTGCAGGCACACCTGGTTAAGGTGGGGTTTTATAGTACACACACACACACACACATACATAAACACACACACATTAATACACACACAGTTGAAGTCGGAAGTTTACATACACTTAGGCCTACCTTCAAACTCAGTGCCTCTTTGCTTGACATCAAAAGAAATCAGCCAAGACCTCAGAAAAAACATTTGTAGACCTCCACAAGTCTGGTTCATCCTTGGGAGCAATTTCCAAATGCCTGAAGGTACCATGTTCATCTGTACAAACAATAGTACGCAAGTATAAACACCATGGGACCACGCAGCCGTCATACCGCTCAAGAAGGAGACGCGTTCTGTCTCCTAGAGATGAACGTACTTTGGTGCGAAAAGTGCGAATCAATCCCAGAACAACAGCAAAGGACCTTGTGAAGATGCTGGAGGAAACAGGTACAAAGTACCTATAACCACAGTAAAACAAGTCCAATATCGACATAACCTGAAAGGCCGCTCAGCAAGGAAGAAGCCACTGTTCCAAAACCACCATAAAAAAGCCAGACTACGGTTTGCAACTGCACATGGGGACAAAGATCGTACCTTTTGGAGAAATGTTCTCTGGTCTGATGAAACAAAAATAGAACTGTTTGGCCATAATGACCATCGTTATGTTTGGAGGAAAAAGGGGGACGCTTGCGAGCCGAAGAACACCATCCCAACCGTGAAGCACGGGGATGGCAGCATCATGTTGTGGGGGTGCTTTGCTCCAGGAGGGACTTCACAAAATAGATGGCATCATGAAGGAGGAAAATTATGTTGCTGTATTGTAGCAACATCTCAAGACATCAGTCAGGAAGTTAAAGCTTGGTCGCAAATTGTAACGCTTGGACGTCGTGGGTATGGAGTCAGGCGCAGGAGGCAGAAAACGTTTGGTACAATGCTTCTTTAATAAGTACCACAAAAGAGAATATGCCCAAAACAACAGGGCGTAACAAAACCCAAAGTCCAAAACACGATCCACTACTCAAACACAGTGAAACTGAACGTAACAAGCCCGCACACAGAACAGGTGGGGAGGCGGGCTTAAATAACACCACTAATTACCTAAATGAACACAGGTGCAACTAATAAAGACATAACCAACAGAAAAAGGAAAAGGGGATCGGTGGCAGCTAGTAGGCCGGTGACGACGACTGCCGAGTGCCACCCGAACAGGGAGAGGAGCCACCCTCGGTAGGAGTCGTGACAGTACCCTCCCCCCCGACGCGCGGCTCCCGCAGCGCGCCGACACCGGCCTCGGGGACGACCCGGAGGGCGACGCACAGGGTGGAGGCGATGGAAATCCCTCAACAGTGAAGGATCCAGTATGTCCCCCACCCAGCACCTCTCCTCCGGACCTTACCCCTCCCACGAGGCCACGAGGTACTGCAGGCCCCTCACCCGGCGTCTCGAGTCCAGAATGGAGTGTATTGTATACGCCGGGCCCCCCTCGATGTCCGGAGGGGGCGGGGGGACCTCCGGCACCTCGTCGTCTTGTAAGGGACCAGCTACCACCGGCCTGAGGAGAAACACATGAAACGAGGGGTTAATACGATAATAAGAAGGGAGTTTTAATCCGTAACACACCTTGTTTATTCTCCTCAGGACTTTGAAGGGCCCTACACGCTGCGGACCCAGCTTCCGGCAGGGCAAGCGGAGGGGCAGGTTTCGGGTCGAGAGCCAGACCCTGTCCCCCGGTGCGAATACGGGGGCCTCACTGCGGTGGCGGACAGCGCTCCTCTTCTGCCGTCCTCCTGCTTGCTTCAGGGATTCCTGGACAGCCCTCCAGGTTTCCTTGGAGCGCTGCACCCAATCTTCCACTGCAGGAGCCTCGGTCTGACTCTGATGCCACGGTGCCAGGACCGGCTGGTGGCCTAACACACACTGAAATGGTGACATGTTAGTGGATGAGTGGCGGAGTGAGTTTTGCGCCAGCTCAGCCCATGGTATGTACCTAGACCACTCCCCTGGCCGGTCCTGGCAATACGACCGCAGAAACCTACCCACTGTAACAACCGTCGTATTGAAATGGAATGGACCAAGGCGCAGCGGGAATGTGGATACTCATATTTATTGATGAGAAACAAGTAAAGCATCCACATGAAAACCAACAAAAACAATACTCACTACGGCAACAGTGTGACAGGCTAAACAAGCAGTGATCACAAACAACTACCCACAACCCCAAAGAAAAACACACACCACTATATAGGACTCCCAATCAAAGGCAACTCAACACACCTGCCTTCAATTGGGAGTCTAATCACCAACACAAACCCCTTAACATACAAAAAACCTGCCACATCCTGACCCAAAACTGATACCATACCTCCCTCTGCTGGTCAGGACGTGACACCCACCTCCTGGTTCACCCTCTCCGCCTGCCCATTGCTCTCGGGGTGATAACCGGAGGTCAAGCTGACCGAGACCCCCAGACGCTCCATAAACGCCCTCCATACACGGGACGTGAACTGGGGACCCCGATCAGAGATGATGTCCTCCGGCACCCCGTAATGCTGGAAGACATGGGTGAATAGAGCCTCCGCAGTCTGTAGGGCCGTAGGGAGACCAGGCAACGGGAGGAGACGACAGGACTTAGAGAACCGATCCACAACTACCAGAACCGTGGTATTCCCCTGAGACGGGGGAAGATCGGTAAGGAAGTCCACCGACAGGTGAGACCACGGCCTTTGTGGAACGGGAAGGGGCTGTAACTTCCCTCTCGGGAGATACCTAGGAGCCTTACTCTGGGCGCACACCGAACAGGAAGAGACATAAAACCTCACGTCCTTAGCCAAGGTGGGCCACCAGTACTTCCCCCTAAGGCCTAGCACTGTCCTCGCCACCCAGGATGACCAGACGAGGGTAGTGTATGAGCCCATCGAATCAATTGATCACGGACACCAAGCGGAACGTACTTACGGCCTGCGGGACAGTTAGAAGGTGCAGGCTCCATCTGTAACGCCCCCTCAATGTCCGCGTCCACCTCCCATACCACCTGGTGCTACCAGCTTAGAGGCTGGAAGGATGGGAGTAGGATCGATGGGCCGATCCTCAGTGTCATAGAGGCGGGACAGCGCGTCGGCCTTGGTGTTCATGGAGCCTGGTCTATACGAAATCCTGAACTGGAATCGGGTGAAGAACATGGCCCACCGTGCCTGACGCGGGTTCAGTCTCCTGGCTGCCCGGATATACCACAGGTTCCGGTGGTCAGTCCAGATGAGAAAAGGGTGTCTAGCCTCCTCAAGCCAACGTCTCCACACGGTCAGAGCCTTGACCACAGCTAACACGGTCCCCCCATATCATAGTTCCCCCTCCGCCGGACTGAGCTTCCTAGAAAAGAAAGAGCAGGGGCGGAGTTTTGGTGGCGTACCCGAGCGCTGTGATAGAACGGCACCCACCCCAGCCTCGGACGCGTCCACCTCCACTATGAACGGCAGAGAGGGGTCCGGGTGCGCCAGCACGGGCGCATCAGTGAACAGCGCCTTCAACTGGTTAAAGGCTCTGTCCGTCCTCTGTCACCCTCTGTAGGAGTCGTAACACAAATGGGTCTTCCAAATGGACGATGACCCCAAGCATACTTCCAAAGTTGTTGCGAAATGGCTTAAGGACAACAAAGTCAAGGTATTGGAGTGGCCACCACAAAGCCCTGACCTCAATCTTATAGAAAATTTGTGGGCAGAACTGAAAAAAGTGTTTTTCGAGCAAGGAGGCCTACAAACCTGACTTAGTTACACCAGCTCTGTCAGGAGGAATGGGCCAAAATTCACCCAACTTATTGTGGAAGGCTACCCGAAACGTTTGACCCAAGGTAAACAATTTAAAGGCAATGCTACCAAATACTAATTGAGTGTATGTAAACTTCTGACCTACTGGGAATATGATGAAAGAAATAAAAGCTGAAATAAATCAATTCTCTCTACTATTATTCTGACATTTCACATCTTTAAAATAAAGTGGTGATCCTAACTGACTTAAGACAGGGAATTTTTACTAGGATTAAATGTCCGGAATTGTGAAAAACTGAGTTTAAATGTATTTGGCTAAGGTGTATGAAAACTTCCGACATCAACTGTACATACAAACACACACACACACACACACATTAATACACACACATTAATACACACACACACATTAATACACACACACACACACACACACACACACACACACACACACACACACACACACACACACACACACACACACACACACACACACACACACACACACACACACACACACACACACACACACACACACACCCACTCAGCAGGTCGGATATGGGTCAGAGTTACTCAGCATAAAGTTAAGCCTGGGCTGCAGTCATCACACTGAGATCAATGTCACACACACACACACACACACAGAGAACCACACACACACACACACACACACACACACACACACACACACACACACACACACACACACACACACACACACACACACACACACACACACAGACAGACAGACAGACATGCACAATGCCAGGTTCTCTTTGGGGCCTCAGCCTCCCCCACTGTGTCTGCTGGTATTAACAGAGCGAGAGGGAAGGGGGGAGAGATAGAGAGGGAGGGGGAGAGATAGAGAGGGAGGGGGAGAGATAGAGAGTGAGGGGGAGAGAGAGAGGGAGGGGAGAGATAAAGAGGGAGGGGAGAGATATAGAGGGAGGGGGAGAGATAGAGAGTGAGGGGGATAGAGAGTGAGGGGGAGAGAGAGATAGAGAGGGAGGAGGGAGAGAGATAGAGAGGGAGGGGGAGAGAGAGAGGGAAAGGGAGAGAGAGAGAGGGAGGGGTGAGGGAGGCGGAGAGAGATAGAGAGGGAGGGGAGAGAGGTAGGTATGAGGGAGGGAGAGATTGAGGGGAGGGGGTTGAGATAGAGAGGGGAGGGGGAGGGAGAGAGAGAGAGAGGGAGGGGAGAGAGAGATAGAGAGGGAGGAGGGAGAGAGATAGAGAGGGAGGGGGAGAGAGAGAGGGAAAGGGAGAGAGAGAGAGGGAGGGGTGAGGGAGGCGGAGAGAGATAGAGAGGGAGGGGAGATTGAGGGGAGGGGGTTGAGATAGAGAGGGAGGGAGGGGAGAGAGAGAGAGAGATTGAGGGGAGGGGTTGAGATAGAGGGAGAGAGAGAGAGAGAGAGAGAGAGAGAGAGAGAGAGAGAGAGAGAGGGGGAGAGACAGAGAGAGACAGAGAGAGAGAGAGAGAGAGAGAGGGAGAGACAGAGAGAGAGAGAGAGAGAGAGAGAGAGAGAAGGTTTGTATTTTAATGGTAGCCGATAGCGACACAGTTGATATATGTGGTTCTATTGTTGTGACGGGTGTGGTGGGTGTGAAGAGAGTAGGAGTGGAAATGTGTGTGTGTCCAAGGGTGTGTGTGTTTGTGTTTGTGTCTGTATCCGGGTCGGAGAGAGACCGGCAGTCCAGTCTGAGCTGTAGTCGCTGAGTGATGGAATGTAGTAGTTAGAGTACAGTAGTAGTTAGAGTACAGTAGTAGCTAGAGTACAGTAGTAGCTAGAGTACAGTAGTAGTTAGAGGGTTAGAGTACAGTAGTAGTTAGAGGGTTAGAGTACAGTAGTAGTTAGAGTACAGTAGTAGTTAGAGTACAGTAGTAGTTAGAGTACAGTAGTAGTTAGAGGGTTGGAGTACAGTAGTAGTTAGAGTACAGTAGTAGTTAGAGGGTTAGAGTACAGTAGTAGTTAGAGGGTTAGAGTACAGTAGTAGTTAGAGTACAGTAGTAGTTAGAGTACTGTAGCAGTTAGAGTACTGTAGTAGTTAGAGGGTTAGAGTACAGTAGTAGTTAGAGGTTTAGAGTACAGTAGTAGTTCTAGTACAGCATTAGTTAGAGTACAGTAGTAGTTAGAGAACAGTAGTAGTTAGAGGGTTAGAGTACAGTAGTAGTTAGAGAACAGTAGTAGTTAGAGGGTTAGAGTACAGTAGTAGTTAGAGTACAGCAGTAGTTAGAGTACAGTAGTAGTTAGAGAACAGTAGTAGTTAGAGGGTTAGAGTACAGTAGTAGTTAGAGTACAGTAGTAGTTAGAGAACAGTAGTAGTTAGAGGGTTAGAGTACAGTAGTAGTTAGAGTACAGCAGTAGTTAGAGTACAGTAGTAGTTAGAGTACAGTAGTAGTTAGAGGGTTAGAGTACAGTAGTAGTTAGAGTACAGCAGTAGTTAGAGTACAGTAGTAGTTAGAGAAAAGTAGTAGTTAGAGGGTTAGAGTACAGTAGTAGTTAGAGTACAGCAGTAGTTAGAGTACAGTAGTAGTTAGAGTACAGTAGTAGTTACAGGGTTAGAGTACAGTAGTAGTTAGAGGGTTAGAGTACAGTAGTAGTTAGAGGGTTAGAGTACAGTAGTAGTTAGAGGGTTAGAGTACAGTAGTAGTTAGAGGGTTAGAGTACAGTAGTAGTTAGAGGGTTAGAGTACAGTAGTAGTTAGAGTACAGTAGTAGTTAGAGTCCAGTAGTAGTTAGAGTACAGTTGTGGTTAGAGTACAGTAGTAGTTAGAGGGTTAGAGTACAGTAGTAGTTAGATTACAGTAGTAGTTAGAGAACAGTAGTAGTTAGATTACAGTAGTAGTTAGAGTACAGTAGTAGTTAGAGGGTTAGAATACAGTAGTAGTTAGAGGGTTAGAGTACAGTAGTAGTTAGAGTACAGTAGTAGTTAGAGGGTTAGAGTACAGTAGTAGTTAGAGGGTTAGAGTACAGTAGTAGTTAGAGTACAGTAGTAGTTAGAGGGTTAGAGTACAGTAGTAGTTAGAGTACAGTAGTAGTTAGAGAACAGTAGTAGTTAGAGGGTTAGAGTACAGTAGTAGTTAGAGTACAGTAGTCGTTAGAGTACAGTAGTAGTTAGAGAACAGTAGTAGTTAGAGTACAGTAGTAGTTACAGGGTTAGAGTACAGTAGTAGTTAGAGGGTTAGAGTACAGTAGTAGTTAGAGTACAGTAGTAGTTAGAGGGTTAGAATACAGTAGTAGTTAGAGTACAGTAGTAGTTAGAGGGTTGGAGTACAGTAGTAGTTAGAGTACAGTAGTAGTTAGAGTACAGTAGTAGTTAGAGGGTTAGAGTACAGTAGTAGTTAGAGTAAAGTAGTAGTTAGAGAACAGTAGTAGTTAGAGTACAGTAGTAGTTAGAGGGTTAGAGAACAGTAGTAGTTAGAGTACAGTAGTAGTTAGAGTACAGTAGTAGTTAGAGTACAGTAGTAGTTAGAGTACAGTAGTAGTTAGAGTACAGTAGTAGTTAGAGGGTTAGAGAACAGTAGTAGTTAGAGTACAGTAGTAGTTAGAGTACAGTAGTAGTTAGAGTACAGTAGTAGTTAGAGGGTTAGAGAACAGTAATAGTTAGAGTACAGTAGTAGTTAGAGGGTTAGAATACAGTAGTAGTTAGAGTAAAGTAGTAGTTAGAGGGTTAGAGTACAGTAGTAGTTAGAGTACAGTAGTAGTTAGAGTACAGTAGTAGTTAGAGGGTTAGAGTACAGTAGTAGTTAGAGTACAGTAGTAGTTAGAGGGTTAGAATACAGTAGTAGTTAGAGTACAGTAGTAGTTAGAGTACAGTAGTAGTTAGAGGGTTAAAGTACAGTAGTAGTTAGAGTACAGTAGTAGTTAGAGTACAGTAGTAGTTAGAGGGTTAGAGTACAGTAGTAGTTAGAGTAAAGTAGTAGTTAGAGAACAGTAGTAGTTAGAGTACAGTAGTAGTTAGAGGGTTAGAGTACAGTAGTAGTTAGAGGGTTAGAGTACAGTAGTAGTTAGAGTACAGTAGTAGTTAGAGGGTTAAAGTACAATAGTAGTTAGAGGGTTAGAGTACAGTAGTAGTTAGAGTACAGTAGTAGTTAGAGTACAGTAGTAGTTAGAGGGTTAGAGTACAGTAGTAGTTAGAGGGTTAGAGTACAGTAGTAGTTAGAGTACAGTAGTAGTTAGAGTACAGTAGTAGTTAGAGGGTTAGAGTACAGTAGTAGTTAGAGGGTTAGAGTACAGTAGTAGTTAGAGTACAGTAGTAGTTAGAGTACAGTAGTAGTTAGAGGGTGAGAGTACAGTAGTAGTTAGAGTACAGTAGTAGTTAGAGGGTTAGAGTACAGTAGTAGTTAGAGGGTTAGAGTACAGTAGTAGTTAGAGTACAGTAGTAGTTAGAGTACAGTAGTAGTTAGAGGGTTAGAGTACAGTAGTAGTTAGAGTACAGTAGTAGTTAGAGTACAGTAGTAGTTACAGGGTTAGAGTACAGTAGTAGTTAGAGGGTTAGAGTACAGTAGTAGTTAGAGGGTTAGAGTACAGTAGTAGTTAGAGTACAGTAGTAGTTAGAGTACAGTAGTAGTTAGAGTACAGTAGTAGTTACAGGGTTAGAGTACAGTAGTAGTTAGAGGGTTAGAGTACAGTAGTAGTTAGAGGGTTAGAGTACAGTAGTAGTTAGAGGGTTAGAGTACAGTAGTAGTTAGAGTACAGTAGTAGTTAGAGTACAGTAGTAGTTAGAGGGTGAGAGTACAGTAGTAGTTAGAGTACAGTAGTAGTTAGAGGGTTAGAGTACAGTAGTAGTTAGAGTACAGTAGTAGTTAGAGGGTTAGAGTACAGTAGTAGTTAGAGTACAGTAGTAGTTAGAGTACAGTAGTAGTTAGAGTACAGTAGTAGTTAGAGGGTTAGAGTACAGTAGTAGTTAGAGTACAGCAGTAGTTAGAGTACAGTAGTAGTTAGAGTACAGCAGTAGTTAGAGAACAGTAGTAGTTAGAGTACAGCAGTAGTTAGAGTACAGTAGTAGTTAGAGTACAGTAGTAGTTAGAGAACAGTAGTAGTTAGAGAACAGTAGTAGTTAGAGGGTTAGAGTACAGTAGTAGTTAGAGTACAGTAGTAGTTAGAGTACAGTAGTAGTTAGATTACAGTAGTAGTTAGATTACAGTAGTAGTTAGAGTACAGTAGTAGTTAGAGGGTTAGAGTACAGTAATAGTTAGAGTACAGTAGTAGTTAGAGTACAGTAGTAGTTAGAGGGTTAGAGTACAGTAGTAGTTAGAGTACAGTAGTAGTTAGAGTACAGTAGTAGTTAGAGTACAGTAGTAGTTAGATTACAGTAGTAGTTAGAGTACAGTAGTAGTTAGAGGGTTAGAGTACAGTAATAGTTAGAGTACAGTAGTAGTTAGAGTACAGTAGTAGTTAGAGAACAGTAGTAGTTAGAGTACAGTAGTAGTTAGAGAACAGTAGTAGTTAGAGGGTTAGAGTACAGTAGTAGTTAGAGTACAGTAGTAGTTAGAGTACAGTAGTAGTTAGAGTACAGTAGTAGTTAGAGAACAGTAGTAGTTAGAGTACAGTAGTAGTTAGAGTACAGTAGTAGTTAGAGGGTTAGAGTACAGTAGTAGTTAGAGTACAGTAGTAGTTAGAGTACAGTAGTAGTTAGAGTACAGTAGTAGTTAGAGAACAGTAGTAGTTAGAGAAACTTGTTTTCTGTATGGCTCTTTATTAGAAATGTACGTTTTTCATGAAATACAAAGATCATATCCCCACCAAGACATGCTAACCTCTCACCATTCAGTTACAGAGGGTCAAAGATCATATCCCCACCAAGACATGCTAACCTCTCACCATTCAGTTACAGAGGGTCAAAGATCATATCCCCACCAAGACATGCTAACCTCTCACCATTCAGTTACAGAGGGTCAAAGATCATATCCCCACCAAGACATGCTAACCTCTCACCATACAGTTATAGAGGGTCAAAGATCATATCCCCACCAAGACATGCTAACCTCTCACCATTCAGTTACAGAGGGTCAAAGATCATATCCCCTCCAAGACATGCTAACCTCTCACCATACAGTTACAGAGGGTCAAAGATCATATCCCCCCACAAGACATGCTAACCTCTCACCATTCAGTTACAGAGGGTCAAAGATCATATCCCCAACAAGACATGCTAACCTCTCACCATACAGTTACAGATGGTCAAAGATCATATCCCCACCAAGACATGCTAACCTCTCACCATACAGTTACAGAGGGTCAAAGATCATATCCCCTCCAAGACATGCTAACCTCTCACCATTCAGTTACAGAGGGTCAAAGATCATATCCCCCCACAAGACATGCTAACCTCTCACCATTCAGTTACAGAGGGTCAAAGATCATATCCCCTCCAAGACATGCTAACCTCTCACCATACAGTTACAGAGGGTCAAAGATCATATCCCCCCACAAGACATGCTAACCTCTCACCATACAGTTACAGTATTTATCCATCTGTAGCCTTCTCACTCATCATTATTCACAATTAATTCAGGGCTATCTGTAATTAGCGTAGCATCCACATTATTGTTGAAGTGTTTAGAATCATATTCTTCTATTATTTACCAATAAAAGTGACTCTAAAATGACCACAATTCATTATTTACCGTTCATTTCTATTGGGCACAAAATGATCTGAAACATTAAGCAAAAACACATTGCAAATGCACATTTTGTAGAGTCAGAAACTTGGTGTAGTCATTGGACTATGAATCAAAATACTAAACTTTTCAATACATTAATACGACCATAGTAAGATGTTATTTTCTATGGTAGAGTAGGTCAGGGCATGACAGGGGGTGTTTTGTGTTTTTCTATGTTTTCTATTTCTATGTTCCTAGGTTCTAGTTTTTGTCTTTCTATGTTGGTTTGTTTGGGATGATCTCCAATTGGAGGCAGCTGGTCCTCGTTGTCTCTAATTGGAGATCATACTTAAGTAGGGGTTTTTCTTCCTGGGTTTTTGTGGGTGATTATTTTTGAGTAGTGTTTGTTTCTCCTCCGTGTCACGGTTTGTTGTTTTGTCAATTCAGTTTATTTATGTATTGCAAAGTTTCACAGATTAAATAAAATGTGGAACTACACACACGCTGCACCTTGGTCTACTCCTTTTGACAGCCGTGACACATACACTAATACACACATTCATGTTTCTTATATAAAGAAGATGTCACGGTTGTCGTAGGGTAAAGTGGACCAAGACGCAACGGGGAAATGTGCACTCATCTTCTTTTTATTTAAATGGACAAAGAAGGTGAACCAAAACAACACGTACACAAAAAAAAACACAACGACTAATAACAGGCCGGTAAGGCAACAAAGCTATACCCAGCACAATCTCCCACAAAACACCAACACAAACACATACCCATATATAGGACTCTCAATCAGAGGCAACTAGAAAACACCTGCCTCCAATTGAGAGTCCAATCCCCAATAAACTAAACATAGAAATATAAAGAACTAGACTAAACATAGAAATACATTAACATAGAACAGTGCCCAAAACCCGGAATAATAAATCAAACACACCACTAAACACACAACCACCCCGAACCACATAAAACAAATACCCCCTGCCACGTCCTGACCAAACCACATAAAACAAATACCCTCTGCCACGTCCTGACCAAACTACAATAACAAATAACCCCTTCTACTGGTCAGAACGTGACAGAAGAAGTGATGCAGTCAGTCTCTAATCAACTCTTAGACACGCGAGAGACTGGTCTGAATAGTATTTATATATTACAATGAAGAGCAAAACATGTCACTCTGTTCTGGGCCAGCTGCAGCTTAACTAGGTTTTCCCTTGCAGCACTGGACCACACGACTGGTTAGTCCAGTGGTTGAGCATCAGTGATGACCAGGAAGTAGTTCCCTGACGTTCTGAGTGGTTGAGCATCAGTCTTGACCAGGAAGTGGTTCCCTGACGTTCTGAGTGGTTCAGCATCAGTGATGACCAGGAAGTAGTTCCCTGACGTTCTGAGTGGTTCAGCATCAGTGATGACCAGGAAGTAGTAGTTCCCTGACGTTCTGAGTGGTTGAGCATCAGTGATGACCAGGAAGTGGTTCCCTGACGTTCTGAGTGGTTGAGCATCAGTGATGACCAGGAAGTGGTTCCCTGACGTTCTGAGTGGTTGAGCATCAGTGATGACCAGGAAGTAGTAGTTCCCTGACGTTCTGAGTGGTTGAGCATCAGTGATGACCAGGAAGTGGTTCCCTGACGTTCTGAGAGGTTGAGCATCAGTCTTGACCAGGAAGTGGTTCCCTGACATTCTGAGTGGTTCAGCATCAGTGATGACCAGGAAGTAGTTCCCTGACGTTCTGAGTGGTTGAGTGGAGACTGTTTATCCAGAGGTACACTAAATGTACAAAAGTATGTGGACACCCCTTCAGATTAGTGGATTCTGATATTTCAGCCAGACCTGTTGCTGACACGTGTATAAAATCGAGCACACAGCCATGCAATCTCCATAGACAAACATTGGCAGTTGAATGGCCCGTACTGAAGAGCTCAGTGACTTTCAACATGGCACCGTCATAGGATGCCACCTTTCCAACAAGTCAGTTCATCAAATTTCTGCCCTGCCAGAGCTGCCCCGATAAGTGCTGTTATTGTGAAATGGAAACGTCTAGGAGCAACAACGGCTCAGCCACTGAGTGGTAGGCCACACAAGCTCACAGAACAGAACCCGGCGAGTGCTTAAGCGATTCTGTCCTCGGTTGCAACACTCACTACCGAGTTCCAAACTTGCCTCTGGAAGCAACTGTTGGTCAGGAGCTTCATTAAATGGGTTTTCACGGCCGAGCAGCCAGAGACAAGCCTAAGATCAACATCCACAATGCCAAGCGTCAGCTGGAGGTGTCTTAAGCTCGCCACCGTTGGACTCTGGAGCAGTGGAAACTCGTTCTCTGGAGCGATGAATCACGCTTCACCATCTGGCAGTCCCCGACTGACGAATCGGGGTTGGGCGGATGCCAGGAGAACGCTACCTGCCGGAATTCATCGTGCCAACTGTAAAGTTTGGTGGAGGAGGAATAATGGTCTGGGGCTGTTTTTCATGGTTTCGAGATAAGCCCCTTAGTTCCAGTGAAGGGAAATCTTAACACTACAGAATACAATGATATTCTAGACGATTCTGTGCTTCCGACTTTGTGGCAACAGTTTGGTCGAAAGCCCTTTCCTGTTTCAGCACGACGATAAACCCGATGCTCAAACCGAAGTCCATTCAGAAATGGCTTGTTGAGATCGGTTTAGAAGAATTTGACTGGCCTGCATTTTTTACTGTTACAGTGAAGTCTGATATAATAGATGAATACTAACCCAGGTCTGTAGTTCCTTCCAGTCTGTTTTGATGTGACCATCAATATAACCCAGGTCTGTAGTTCCTTCCAGTCTGTTTTGATGTGACCATCAATATAACCCAGGTCTGTAGTTCCTTCATCAATATAACCCAGGTCTGTAGTTCCTTCATCAATATAACCCAGGTCTGTAGTTCCTTCATCAATATAACCCAGGTCTGTAGTTCCTTCATCAATATAACCCAGGTCTGTAGTTCCTCCATCAATATAACCCAGGTCTGTAGTTCCTTCATCAATATAACCCAGGTCTGTAGTTCCTTCATCAATATAACCCAGGTCTGTAGTACCTTCATCAATATAACCCAGGTCTGTAGTTCCTTCATCAATATAACCCAGGTCTGTAGTTCCTTCATCAATATAACCCAGGTCTGTAGTTCCTTCATCAATATAACCCAGGTCTGTAGTTCCTTCATCAATATAACCCAGGTCTGTAGTTCCTCCCTCAATATAACCCAGGTCTGTAGTTCCTCCATCAATATAACCCAGGTCTGTAGTTCCTTCATCAATATAACCCAGGTCTGTAGTTCCTCCATCAATATAACCCAGGTCTGTAGTTCCTCCATCAATATAACCCAGGTCTGTAGTTCCTTCATCAATATAACCCAGGTCTGTAGTTCCTCCATCAATATAACCCAGGTCTGTAGTTCCTTCATCAATATAACCCAGGTCTGTAGTTCCTTAATCAATATAACCCAGGTCTGTAGTTCCTTCCAGTCTGTTTTGATGTGGTCATCAATATAATCCAGGTCTGTAGTACCTTCATCAATATAACCCAGGTCTGTAGTTCCTTCATCAATATAACCCAGGTCTGTAGTTCCTTCCAGTCTGTTTTGTATCTTTAATAATAATAATAATAATAATAATATTAATAATAAATAACACGTATCTTTTATTTATAAATATTGATGATGAAGAAAACATCAAAATTAAATTCAGGTTTCCTTATTGGTTAAGAAGGTGGGCCCACAACTCAATCTGACAGCTTGGTAAAGGAAAGTATAGTGGGAGTTAAGTATTGCTCTCTCTCTCTGGTGATATACCCCTCTATCTATCTCTCTGGTGATATACCCCTCTATCTATCTCTCTGCTAATATACCCCTCTATCTATCTCTCTGCTAATATACCCCTCTATCTATCTCTCTGCTAATATACCCCTCTATCTATCTCTCTGGTGATATACCCCTCTATCTCTCTGCTAATATACCCCTCTATCTCTCTCTGGTGATATACCCCTCTATCTCTCTGCTAATATACCCCTCTATCTCTCTCTGGTGATATACCCCTCTGTCTATCTCTCTGGTGATATACCCCTCTATCTATCTCTCTGGTGATATACCCCTCTATCTCTCTGCTAATATACCCCTCTATCTCTCTCTGGTGATATACCCCTCTGTCTATCTCTCTGGTGATATACCCCTCTATCTATCTCTCTGGTGATATACCCCTCTATCTCTCTCTCTGCTAATATACCCCTCTATCTATCTCTCTGGTGATATACCCCTCTATCTATATCTCTCTGGTGATATACCCCTCTATCTCTCTCTCTGGTGATATACCCCTCTATCTATCTCTCTGGTGATATACCCCTCTATCTATCTCTCTCTGGTGATATACCCCTCTATCTATCTATATCTCTGGTGATATACCCCTCTATCTATCTCTCTGGTGATATACCCCTCTATCTATCTATATCTCTGGTGATATACCCCTCTATCTATATATCTGGTGATATACCCCTCTATCTATCTCTCTGATGATATACCCCTCTTCTATCTCTCTCTCTCTGGTGATATACCCCTCTATCTCTCTCTCTGGTGATATACCCCTCTATCTATATCTCTCTGGTGATATACCCCTCTATCTCTCTCTCTGGTGATATACCCCTCTATCTGTCTCTCTCTGGTGATATACCCCTCTATCTATATCTCTGGTGATATACCCCTCTATCTCTCTCTCTGGTGATATACCATTCTATCTATATCTCTGGTGATATACCCCTCTATCTATCTCTCTCTGGTGATATACCCCTCTATCTATCTCTCTCTGGTGATATACCCCTCTATCTGTCTCTCTCTGGTGATATACCCCTCTATCTATCTCTCTGGTGATATACCCCTCTATCTATATCTCTGGTGATATACCTCTCTATCTCTCTCTCTGGTGATATACCCCTCTATCTGTCTCTCTCTGGTGATATACCCCTCTATCTATATCTCTGGTGATATACCCCTCTATCTATCTCTGGTGATATACCCCTCTATCTATCTCTCTCTGGTGATATACCCCTCTATCTATCTCTCTGGTGATATACCCCTCTATCTATCGATCTCTCTGGTGATATACCCCTCTATCTATATCTCTGGTGATATACCCCTCTATCTGTCTCTCTGGTGACATACCCCTCTATCTATCTATCTCTCTGGTGATATACCCCTCTATCTATATATCTCTGGTGATATACCCCTCTATCTATCTCTCTGGTGATATACCCCTCTATCTATCTCTGGTGATATACCCCTCTATCTATATCTCTGGTGATATACCCCTCTATCTATCTCTGGTGATATACCCCTCTATCTATCTCTCTCTGGTGATATACCCCTCTATCTATCTCTCTCTGGTGATATACCCCTCTATCTCTCTCTCTGGTGATATACCCCTCTATCTATCTCTCTGGTGATATACCCCTCTATCTATCTCTCTCTGGTGATATACCCCTCTATCTATATATCTGGTGATATACCCCTCTATCTATCTCTCTCTGGTGATATACCCCTCTATCTGTCTCTCTCTGGTGATATACCCCTCTATCTATCTCTCTGGTGATATACCCCTCTATCTATCTCTCTGGTGATATACCCCTCTATCTATATCTCTGGTGATATACCCCTCTATCTATCTCTCTGGTGATATACCCCTCTATATATCTCTCTCTGGTGATATACCCCTCTATCTATCTCTCTCTGGTGATATACCCCTCTATCTATCTATATCTCTGGTGATATACCCCTCTATCTATCTCTCTGGTGATATACCCCTCTATCTATATCTCTGGTGATATACCTCTCTATCTATATATCTGGTGATATACCCCTCTATCTATCTCTCTGATGATATACCCCTCTTCTATCTCTCTCTCTCTGGTGATATACCCCTCTATCTCTCTCTCTGGTGATATACCCCTCTATCTATCTCTCTGGTGATATACCCCTCTATCTATATCTCTGGTGATATACCCCTCTATCTCTCTCTCTGGTGATATACCCCTCTATCTGTCTCTCTCTGGTGATATACCCCTCTATCTATATCTCTGGTGATATACCCCTCTATCTATCTCTGGTGATATACCCCTCTATCTATCTCTGGTGATATACCCCTCTATCTATATCTCTGGTGATATACCCCTCTATCTATCTCTGGTGATATACCCCTCTATCTATCTCTCTCTGGTGATATACCCCTCTATCTATCTCTCTCTGGTGATATACCCCTCTATCTCTCTCTCTGGTGATATACCCCTCTATCTATCTCTCTGGTGATATACCCCTCTATCTATCTCTCTCTGGTGATATACCCCTCTATCTATATATCTGGTGATATACCCCTCTATCTATATATCTGGTGATATTCCCCTCTATCTATCTATCTCTGGTGATATACCCATCTATCTATCTATCTATCTATCTATCTATCTATCTATCTATCTATCTATCTATCTATCTATCTATCTATCTATCTATCTATCTATCTATCTATCTATCTATCTATCTATCTATCTATCTATCTATCTATCTATCTATATCTCTGGTGATATACCCCTCTATCTCTCTCTCTGGTGATATACCACTCTATCTATCTCTCTCTGGTGATATACCCCTCTATCTATCTCTCTGGTGATATACCCCTCTATCTATATCTCTGGTGATATACCCCTCTATCTCTCTCTCTGGTGATATACCCCTCTGTCTGTCTCTCTCTGGTGATATACCCCTCTATCTATCTCTGGTGATATACCCCTCTATCTATCTCTCTCTGGTGATATACCCCTCTATCTATCTCTCTGGTGATATACCCCTCTATCTATCTATCTCTCTGGTGATATACCCCTCTATCTATATCTCTGGTGATATACCCCTCTATCTATCTCTGGTGATATACCCCTCTATCTATCTCTCTCTGGTGATATACCCCTCTATCTATCTCTCTCTGGTGATATACCCCTCTATGTATCTCTCTGGTGATATTCCCCTCTATCTATCTATCTCTGGTGATATACCCCTCTATCTATCTATCTATCTATCTATCTATCTATCTATCTATCTATCTATCTATCTATCTATCTATCTATCTATCTATCTATCTATCTATCTATCTATCTATCTATCTATCTATCTATCTATCTATCTATCTATCTATCTATATCTCTGGTGATATACCCCTCTATCTATCTCTCTGGTGATATACCCCTCTATCTATATCTCTGGTGATATACCCCTCTATCTCTCTGGTGATATACCCCTCTATCTATCTCTCTCTGGTGATATACCCCTCTATCTATCTCTCTCTGGTGATATACCCCTCTATCTCTCTCTCTGGTGATATACCCCTCTATCTATATATCTCTGGTGATATACCCCTCTATCTATATCTCTGGTGATATACCCCTCTATCTATCTCTGGTGATATTCCCCTCTATCTATATATCTCTCAGGTGATATACCCCTCTATGTATCTCTCTGGTGATATACCCCTCTATCTCTGGTGATATACCCCTCTATCTATCTCTCTCTGGTGATATACCCCTCTATCTATCTCTCTCTGGTGATATACCCCTCTATCTCTCTCTCTGGTGATATACCCCTCTATCTATCTCTCTCTGGTGATATACCCCTCTATCTATATATCTGGTGATATACCCCTCTATCTATCTCTCTGGTGATATACCCCTCTATCTATCTCTGTTGATATACCCCTCTATCTATCTATCTATCTCTCTGGTGATATACCCCTGTATCTATCTCTGGTGATATACCCCTCTATCTATCTATCTATCTATCTATCTATCTATGTATCTATCTATCTATCTATCTATCTATCTATCTATCTATCTATCTATCTATCTATCTATCTATCTATCTATCTATCTATCTATCTATCTATCTATCTATCTATCTATCTATCTATCTATCTATCTATCTATCTATCTATCTATCTATCTATCTATCTCTCTGGTGATATACCCCTCTATCTATCTCTCTGGTGATATACCCCTCTATCTATCTATCTCTCTGGTGATATACCCCTCTATCTGTCTCTCTGGTGACATACCCCTCTATCTATCTATCTCTCTGGTGATATACCCCTCTATCTATATATCTCTGGTGATATACCCCTCTATCTATCTCTGGTGATATTCCCCTCTATCTATATATCTCTCAGGTGATATACCCCTCTATGTATCTCTCTGGTGATATACCCCTCTATCTCTGGTGATATACCCCTCTATCTATCTCTCTCTGGTGATATACCCCTCTATCTATCTCTCTCTGGTGATATACCCCTCTATCTCTCTCTCTGGTGATATACCCCTCTATCTATCTCTCTCTGGTGATATACCCCTCTATCTATATATCTGGTGATATACCCCTCTATCTATCTCTCTGGTGATATACCCCTCTATCTATCTCTGTCTATATACCCCTCTATCTATCTCTGGTGATATACCCCTCTATCTATCTATCTATCTCTCTGGTGATATACCCCTGTATCTATCTCTGGTGATATACCCCTCTATCTATCTATCTATCTATCTATCTATCTATCTATCTGGTGATATACCCCTCTATCTATCTCTCTCTGGTGATATACCCCTCTATCTATATATCTGGTGATATACCCCTCTATCTATCTCTCTGGTGATATACCCCTCTATCTATCTCTGTCTATATACCCCTCTATCTATCTCTGGTGATATACCCCTCTATCTATCTATCTATCTCTCTGGTGATATACCCCTGTATCTATCTCTGGTGATATACCCCTCTATCTATCTATCTATCTATCTATCTATCTATCTATCTATCTATCTATCTATCTATCTATCTATCTATCTATCTATCTATCTATCTATCTATCTATCTATCTATCTATCTATCTATCTATCTATCTATCTATCTATCTATCTATCTATCTATCTATCTATCTATCTATCTATCTATCTATCTATCTATCGATATACCCCTCTATCTATCTCTCTGGTGATATACCCCTCTATCTATCTATCTCTCTGGTGATATACCCCTCTATCTGTCTCTCTGGTGACATACCCCTCTATCTATCTATCTCTCTGGTGATATACCCCTCTATCTATATATCTCTGGTGATATACCCCTCTATCTATCTCTGGTGATATACCCCTCTATCTATCTCTCTCTGGTGATATACCCCTCTATCTATCTCTCTCTGGTGATATACCCCTCTATCTATATATCTGGTGATATACCCCTCTATCTATCTCTCTCTGGTGATAGAGGGGTATATCTATATATCTGGTGATATACCCCTCTATCTATCTCTCTCTGGTGATATACCCCTCTATCTCTCTCTCTCTGGTGATATACCCCTCTATCTCTCTCTCTGGTGATATACCCCTCTATCTATATATCTCTGGTGATATACCCCTCTATCTATCTGGTGATATACCCCTCTATCTATCTCTGGTGATATACCCCTCTATCTATCTCTCTGGTGATATACCCCTCTATCTATCTCTCTCTGGTGATATACCCCTCTATCTCTCTCTGGTGATATACCCCTCTATCTATCTCTCTGCTAATATACCCCTCTATCTATCTGGTGATATACCCCTCTATCTCTCTCTCTGGTGATATACCCCTCTATCTATCTCTCTGGTGATATACCCCTCTATCTATATCTCTGGTGATATAACCTGTGATGATAGAGAGAGGGGTTCAGAGAGAGAGAGAGAGAAAGAGCGAGAGAGAGAGATAGATAGAGAGAGAGAGAGGGGTTCGGAGGGAGAGAGAGATAGAGGGGTTCGGAGAGAAAGGGGTTCAGCGAGAGAGTGAGAGAATTAGAGAGAGGGGTTCAGAGAGAGAGAGAGAGCGAGAGAGAGAGAGAGAGATAGAGAGAGGCATTCGGAGAGAGAGGAGATGGGAGAGAGAGAGGAGATGGGAGAGAGAGATAGAGAGAGAGATGAGAGAGAGAGAGGAGATGAGAGAGAGAAATAGAGAGGGGTTGGGAGAGAGAGAGAGAGAAAGGAGTTGGGAGAGAGAAACAGAAAGCGAGAGGGTTGAGAGAGAGAGAGAGAGAGAGAGGCAGAGAGAGAGAGGCAGAGAGATAGAGGGAGAGATTAGGGGAGAGAAAGGCAGAAAGAGAGAGGCAGAGAGAGAGGGAGAGAGAGAGAGACAGAAAGAGAGACAGAGAGAGGTAGAGAGAAAGAGACAGAGAAACCAAAGCATCAGAACAATTGCAACTAACCTGCACCTCCCCCCTCCACACACAAATTAAACAAATGAAAAACTGAAAATGCAAATTGTATGGAAAGCATGCTGAAGGAACAACAGAGTTTATAGCAGCAACAAGTAGCGAGTTAAGGGTGTGGAGGGGGAGGGAGACACAGGGAGGGGGGAGGAAGGATACACAGGGAGGGAGACACAGGGAGGGGGGAGAAGGGAGACACAGGGAGGAGGGAGGAGGGAGGAGGGGGAGGAGGGAGACACAGGGAGGGGGAGGAGGGAGACACAGGGAGGGGGAGGAGGGAGGAGGAAGACATAGGGAGGGGGAGAAGGGAGACACAGGGAGGGAGACACAGGGAGGGAGAGGAGGGAGGAGGGAGGAGGGAGGAGGGAGGAGGGAGGAGGGAGACACAGGGAGGGGAGACACAGGGAGGGGGAGGAGGGAGGAGACACAGGGAGGGGGGAGACACAGGGAGGGGGGAGGAGGGAGACACAGGGAGGGGGGGAGGGAGACACAGGGAGGGGGAGGGGGAGGAGGGGGAGGAGGGAGACACAGGGAGGGGGGAGGGGGAGAGACAGGGAGGGGAGGAGGAGGACACAGGGAGGGGGGAGACACAGGGAGGGGGAGGGGGAGGAGGGGGAGGAGGGAGACATAGGGAGGGGAGACACAGGGAGGGGGGAGGAGGGAGGAGGGAGAGATAGGGAGGGGGAGGAGGGAGACATAGGGAGGGGAGACACAGGGAGGGGGAGGAGGGAGGAGGGAGACACAGGAAGGGGGGAGGAGGGAGACACAGGGAGGGGGGGAGGAGGGAGACACAGGGAGGAGGGAGGAGGGAGGAGGGGGACACAGGGAGGGGGAGGAGGGAGACACAGGGAGGGGGGAGGAGGGAGACACAGGGAGGGGGGAGGAGGGAGGAGGGAGAGATAGGGAGGGGGAGGAGGGAGACATAGGGAGGGAGACACAGGGGGGAGGAGGGAGGAGGGAGACACAGGAAGGGGGAGGAGGGAGACACAGGGAGGGGGGAGGAGGGAGACACAGGGAGGAGGGAGGAGGGAGGAGGGGGACACAGGGAGGGGAGGAGGGAGACACAGGGAGGGGGGGAGGAGGGAGACACAGGGAGGGGGGAGGAGGGAGGAGGGGGACACAGGGAGGGGGAGGAGGGGGACACAGGGAGGAGGGAGGAGGGAGATTGTAGTACTAACCGCAGTAGTTGAGTCCTAGTAATACTACAGTGGTGTAGTACTATCCGCAGTAGTTGAGTCCTGGTAATACTACAGTGGTTTAGTACTATCCGCAGTATTTGAGTCCTAGTAATACTACAGTGGTGTAGGAGGGAGGAGGGGGACACAGGAGGGAGACACAGGAGGGGGGAGGAGGGAGATATACCCCTCTATCTATCTCTCTCTGGTGATATACCCCTCTATCTATCTCTGGTGATATACCCCTCTATCTATCTCTGGTGATATACCCCTCTATCTATCTCTGGTGATATACCCCTCTATCTATCTATCTAACAGCAGTAGTTGAGTCCTAGTAATACTACAGTGGTGTAGTACTATCCGCAGTAGTCGAGTCCTAGTAATACTACAGTGGTGTAGTACTATCCGCTGTAGTCGAGTCCTAGTAATACTACAGTGGTGTAGTACTATCCGCAGTAGTTGAGTCCTAGTAATACTACAGTGGTTCAGTACTAACAGCAGTAGTTGAGTCCTAGTAATACTACAGTGGTGTAGTACTATCAGCAGTAGTTGAGTCCTAGTAATACTACAGTGGTGTAGTACTATCCGCAGTAGTTGAGTCCTAGTAATACTACAGTGGTGTAGTACTATCCGCAGTAGTTGAGTCCTGGTAATACTACAGTGGTGTAGTACTATCCGCAGTAGTTGAGTCCTAGTAATACTACAGTGGTGTAGTACTAACAGCAGTAGTTGAGCCCTAGTAATACTACAGTGGTGTAGTACTATCCGCTGTAGTCGAGTCCTAGTAATACTACAGTGGTGTAGTACTATCCGCAGTAGTTGAGTTCTAGTAATACTACAGTGGTGTAGTACTGGAATAGTACTATCCGCAGTAGTTGAGTTCTAGTAATACTACAGTGGTTTAGTACTGGTGAAGTACTATCCGCAGTAGTCGAGTCCTAGTAATACTACAGTGGTGTAGTACTATCCGCAGTAGTTGAGTCCTAGTAATACTACAGTGGTGTAGTACTATCCGCAGTAGTTGAGTTCTAGTAATACTACAGTGGTGTAGTGCTGGTATAGTACTATTCGCAGTAGTTGAGTTCTAGTAATACTACAGTGGTTTAGTACTGGTGAAGTACTATCCGCAGTAGTCGAGTCCTAGTAATACTACAGTGGTGTAGTACTATCCGCAGCAGTTGAGTCCTAGTAATACTACAGTGGTGTAGTACTAACAGCAGTAGTTGAGTCCTAGTAATACTACAGTGGTGTAGTACTATCCGCAGTAGTTGAGTCCTAGTAATACTACAGTGGTGTAGTACTATCCGCAGTAGTTGAGTCCTAGTAATACTACAGTGGTGTAGTACTATCCGCAGTAGTTGAGTCCTAGTAATACTACAGTGGTGTAGTACTATCCGCAGTAGTTGAGTCCTGGTAATACTACAGTGGTTTAGTACTATCCGCAGTAGTTGAGTCCTAGTAATACTACAGTGGTGTAGTACTAACAGCAGTAGTTGAGTCCTAGTAATACTACAGTGGTGTAGTACTATCCGCAGTAGTCGAGTCCTAGTAATACTACAGTGGTGTAGTACTATCCGCAGCAGTTGAGTCCTAGTAATACTACAGTGGTGTAGTACTATCCGCAGGAGTTGAGTTCAAGTAATACTACAGTGGTGTAGTACTGGTATAGTACTATCCGCAGTAGTTGAGTCCTAGTAATACTACAGTGGTGTAGTACTAACAGCAGTAGTTGAGTCCTAGTAATACTACAGTGGTGTAGTACTATCCGCAGTAGTCGAGTCCTAGTAATACTACAGTGGTGTAGTACTATCCGCAGTAGTTGAGTCCTAGTAATACTACAGTG
>NC_059447.1:1320000-1345000 GCF_905237065.1 Salmo salar
CTACATAATTTAGGGGGAGGAGATGGGGAGGTGAAGGGAAGAAGAGGGGAGGGGGACAGGAAGGGGAGGGGAGTGGAGGGGGACAGGAAGGGGAGGAGAGGGGAGTGGGACAGGAAGGGGAGGAGAGGGGAGGGGGACAGGAAGGGAGGAGAGGGAAGGGGACAGGAAGGGTAGGGAGGTAGAGATGGTACAGCAGGGAGGTAGAGATGGTACAGCAGGGAGGTATAGATGGTACAGCAGGGAGGTATAGATGGTACAGCAGGTAGGGAGGTAGAGATGGTACAGCAGGGAGGTAGAGATGGTACAGCAGCAGGGAGGTAGAGATGGTACAGCAGGGAGGGAGGTAGAGATGGTACAGCAGGGAGGGAGGTAGAGATGGTACAGCAGGGAGGGAGGTAGAGATGGTACAGCAGGGAGATAGAGATGGTACAGCAGGGAGGTAGAGATGGTACAGCAGGGGAGGTAGAGATGGTACAGCAGGGAGGGAGGTAGAGATGGTACAGCAGGGAGGTAGAGATGGTACAGCAGGGAGGTAGAGATGGTACAGCAGGGAGGTAGTGATGGTACAGCAGGGAGGTAGAGATGGTACAGCAGGGAGGTATAGATGGTACAGCAGGGAGGTATAGATGGTACAGCAGGGAGGTAGAGATGGTACAGCAGGCAGGGAGGTAGAGATGGTACAGCAGGGAGGGAGGTAGAGATGGTACAGCAGGGAAGGAGGTAGAGATGGTACAGCAGGGAGGTAGAGATGGTACAGCAGGGAGGTAGAGATGGTACAGCAGGCAGGGAGGTATAGATGGTACAGCAGGGAGGGAGGTAGAGATGGTACAGCAGGGAGGGAGGTAGAGATGGTACAGCAGGGAGGGAGGTAGAGATGGTACAGCAGGGAGGTATAGATGGTACAGCAGGGATGTAGAGATGGTACAGCAGGGAGGGAGGTAAAGATGGTATAGCAGGGAGGGAGGTAGAGATGGTACAGCAGGGAGGTAGAGATGGTACAGCAGGGAGGTAGAGATGGTACAGCAGCAGGGAGGTAGAGATGGTACAGCAGGGAGGGAGGTAGAGATGGTACAGCAGGGAGGGAGGTAGAGATGGTACAGCAGGGAGGGAGGTAGAGCTGGTACAGCAGGGAGGTAGATATGGTACAGCAGGGAGGGAGGTAGAGATGGTACAGCAGGGAGGTATAGATGGTACAGCAGGGAGGGAGGTATAGATGGTACAGCAGGGAGGTATAGATGGTACAGCAGGGAGGGAGGTAGAGATGGTACAGCAGGGAGGTAGAGATGGTACAGCAGGGAGGTAGAGATGGTACAGCAGGGAGGTATAGATGGTACAGCAGGGAGGTAGAGATGGTACAGCAGGGAGGTAGAGATGGTACAGCAGGGAGGGAGGTATAGATGGTACAGCAGGGAGGTAGAGATGGTACAGCAGGGAGGTAGAGATGGTACAGCAGGGAGGTAGAGATGGTACAGCAGGGAGGTAGAGATGGTACAGCAGAGACGTAGAGATGGTACAGCAGGGAGGTATAGATGGTACAGCAGGGAGGGAGGTAGAGATGGTACAGCAGGGAGGGAGGTAGAGATGGTACAGCAGCGAGGTATAGATGGTACAGCAGGGAGGTATAGATGGTACAGCAGGGATGTAGAGATGGTACAGCAGGGAGGTATAGATGGTACAGCAGTGAGGTATAGATGGTACAGCAGGGAGGGAGGTAGAGATGGTACAGCAGGGAGGGAGGTAGAGATGGTACAGCAGGGAGGTAGAGATGGTACAGCAGGGAGGTAGAGATGGTACAGCAGGGAGGTAGAGATGTTACAGCAGGGAGGGAGGTAGAGATGGTACAGCAGGGAGGTAGAGATGGTACAGCAGGGAGGTAGAGATGGTACAGCAGGGAGGTAGTGATGATACAGCAGGGAGGTAGAGATGGTACAGCAGGGAGGTATAGATGGTACAGCAGGGAGGTATAGATGGTACAGCAGGGAGGTAGAGATGGTACAGCAGGCAGGGAGGTAGAGATGGTACAGCAGGGAGGGAGGTAGAGATGGTACAGCAGGGAGGGAGGTAGAGATGGTACAGCAGGGAGGTAGAGATGGTACAGCAGGGAGGTAGAGATGGTACAGCAGGCAGGGAGGTATAGATGGTACAGCAGGGAGGGAGGTAGAGATGGTACAGCAGGGAGGGAGGTAGAGATGGTACAGCAGGGAGGTAGAGATTGTACAGCAGTGAGGTATAGATGGTACAGCAGGGAGGGAGGTAGAGATGGTACAGCAGGGAGGGAGGTAGAGATGGTACAGAAGGGAGGTAGAGATGGTACAGCAGGGAGGTAGAGATGGCTCAGCAGGGAGGTAGAGATGGTACAGCTGGGAGGGATGTCGAGATGGTACAGCAGGGAGGGAGGTAGAGATGGTACAGCAGGGAGGTAGAGATGGTACAGCAGAGATGTAGAGATGGTACAGCAGGGAGGGAGGTAGAGATGGTACAGCAGGGAGGTAGAGATGGTACAGCAGGGAGGTAGAGATGGTACAGCAGGGAGGTATAGATGGTACAGCAGGGATGTAGAGATGGTACTGCAGGGAGGGAGGTAGAGATGGTACAGCATGGAGGTAGAGATGGTACAGCAGGGAGGTATAGATGGTACAGCAGGGAGGGAGGTAGAGATGGTACAGCAGGGAGGGAGGTAGAGATGGTACAGCAGGGAGGTAGAGATGGTACAGCAGGGAGGTAGAGATGGTACAGCAGGGAGGTAGAGATGGTACAGCAGGGAGGGAGGTAGAGATGGTACAGCAGGGAGGGAGGTAGAGATGGTACAGTAGGGAGGTAGAGATGGTACAGCAGGGAGGTAGAGATGGTACAGCAGGGAGGGAGGTAGAGATGGTACAGCAGGGAGGTAGAGATTGTACAGCAGGGAGGTATAGATGGTACAGCAGGGATGTAGAGATGGTACAGCAGGGAGGGAGGTAGAGATGGTACAGCATGGAGGTAGAGATGGTACAGCAGGGAGAGAGGTAGAGATGGTACAGCAGGGAGGTATAGATGGTACAGCAGGGAGGGAGGTAGAGATGGTACAGCAGGGAGGTATAGATGGTACAGCAGGGAGGTATAGATGGTACAGCAGGGAGGTAGAGATGGTACAGCAGGGAGGGAGGTAGAGATGGTACAGCAGGGAGGTAGAGATGGTACAGCAGGGAGGTATAGATGGTACAGCAGGGAGGTAGAGATGGTACAGCAGGGAGGGAGGTAGAGATGGTACAGCAGGGAGGGAGGTAGAGATGGTACAGCAGGGATGTAGAGATGGTACAGCAGGGAGGGAGGTAAAGATGGTACAGTAGGGAGGTAGAGATGGTACAGCAGGGAGGTAGAGATGGTACAGCAGGGAGGGAGAGATGGTACAGCAGGGAGGTATAGATGGTACAGCAGGGAGGGAGAGATGGTACAGCAGGGAGGTAGAGATGGTACAGCATGCAGGTAGAGATGGTACAGCAGTGAGGTAGAGATGGTACAGCAGGGAGGTAGAGATGGTACAGCAGGGAGGGAGGTAGAGATGGTACAGCAGGGAGGGAGGTAGAGGTGGTACAGCAGGGAGGTAGAGATGGTACAGCAGGGAGGTATAGATGGTACAGCAGGGAGGTAGAGATGGTACAGCAGGGAGGTAGAGATGGTACAGCAGGGAGGTAGAGATGGTACAGCTGGGAGGTAGAGATGGTACAGCAGGGAGGTAGAGATGGTACAGCAGGGAGGGAGGTAGAGATGGTACAGCAGGGAGGTAGAGATGGTACAGCAGGGAGGTAGAGATGGTACAGCAGGGAGGGAGGTAGAGATGGTACAGCAGGGAGGTAGAGATGGTACAGCAGGGAGGTAGAGATGGTACAGCAGGGATGTAGAGATGGTACAGCAGGGAGGTAGAGATGGTACAGCAGGGAGGGAGGTAGAGATGGTACAGCAGGGAGGTAGAGATGGTACAGCATGCAGGTAGAGATGGTACAGCAGTGAGGTAGAGATGGTACAGCAGGGAGGTAGAGATGGTACAGCAGGGAGGGGAGGTAGAGATGGTACAGCAGGGAGGGGAGGTAGAGATGGTACAGCAGGGAGGTAGAGATGGTACAGCAGGGAGGTATAGATGGTACAGCAGGGAGGTAGAGATGGTACAGCAGGGGGTAGAGATGGTACAGCAGGGAGGTAGAGATGGTACAGCTGGGAGGTAGAGATGGTACAGCAGGGAGGTAGAGATGGTACAGCAGGGAGGGAGGTAGAGATGGTACAGCAGGGAGGTAGAGATGGTACAGCAGGGAGGTAGAGATGGTACAGCAGGGAGGGAGGTAGAGATGGTACAGCAGGGAGGTAGAGATGGTACAGCAGGGAGGTGGAGATGGTACAGCAGGGATGTAGAGATGGTACAGCAGGGAGGTAGAGATGGTACAGCAGGGAGGGAGGTAGAGATGGTACAGCAGGGATGTAGAGATGGTACAGCCGGGAATGTAGAGATGGTACAGCAGGGAGGGAGGTAGAGATGGTACAGCAGGGAGGGAGGTATAGATGGTACAGCAGGGATGTAGAGATGGTACAGCAGGGAGGGAGGTAGAGATGGTACAGCAGGGAGGTAGAGATGGTACAGCAGGGAGGTAGAGATGGTACAGCAGGGAGGGAGGTAGAGATGGTACAGCAGGGAGGGAGGGAGAGATGGTACAGCAGGGAGGGAGGTATAGATGGTACAGCAGGGAGGTAGAGATGGTACAGCAGGGAGGTAGAGATGGTACAGCAGGGAGGGAGGTAGAGATGGTACAGCAGGGAGGTATAGATGGTACAGCAGGGAGGTATAGATGGTACAGCAGGGAGGGAGGTAGAGATGGTACAGCAGGGAGGTAGAGATGGTACAGCAGGGAGGTAGAGATGGTACAGCAGGGAGGTAGAGATGGTACAGCAGGGAGGTAGAGATGGTACAGCAGGGAGGGAGGTAGAGATGGTACAGCAGGGAGGTAGAGATGGTACAGCAGGGAGGGAGGTAGATATGGTACAACATGGAGGTAGAGATGGTACAGCAGGGAGGTAGAGATGGTACAGCAGGGAGGTAGAGATGGTACAGCAGGGAGGGAGGTAGAGATGGTACAGCATGGAGGTAGAGATGGTACAGCAGGGAGGTAGAGACATCGGGCTGTCAGTCCACAGAGCTCTTGATCAGGCACCTCGTCGTTTTCCATAGTCATAACTCCTCCTCTGCAGTGACATCACATCACGTCTGACACAGTTCATAGGTTGGAACCACCTATCTGTCTCTATCCCTCTCATCCTCCTTTCAACCTGCACTCTCTCTCTCTCTCTCTCTCTCTCTCTCTCCCTCCTCTCTCTCTGGCTCTCTCTCTCTGGCTCTCCTCTCTCTCTGGCTCTCTCTCTCTGGCTCTCTCTCTCTGGCTCTCTCTCTCTGGCTCTCTCTCTCTCTGGTTCTCTCTCTCTCCTGTCTCTCTCCTCTCTCTCTCCTGTATCTCTCTCTCTCTTCTCTCTCTCTGGCTTTCTAGTCTCTCTCCTCTCTCTCTCTTTCTTTCCTCTCTCTCTCTCTCTCTCTCTCACTTTCTTTCCCCTCTCTCTCTCTCTCTCTCTCTCTCTCTCTCTCTCTCTCTCTCTCTATCTCCTCTCTCACTTTCTTTCCTCTCTCTCGCTCACTTTCTGTCCTCTCTCTCTCTCTCTCTCTCTCTCTCTCTCTCTCACTTTCTTTCCTCTCTCTCTGTCTCTCTCTCTGTCTCTCTTTCTCTCTCTGACCCAGAATTTGCAGACAGACTCAGCGGCCAAACTCCCCTCAGGAGGCCGGGCAGAGCCAGACACACACATACAGAAGAAGAAGGCGAGTATGTGAGAAGGGGAGAGGTGACAGGGTTCGAAAGTCAGAGGAGGGAAAGATAGAGGAGGAGAGGGGAGAGAGAGGAGAGGGAAAGAGATGAGAGGGGGAGAGGAAGGGGAGAGAGGAAAGGGGGAGAGAGAGGAGGGGGAAAGAGATGAGAGGAGAGGAGGAGACAGGGGGAGAGAGAGGAGAGGGAAAGAGATGAGAGGAGAGGAGAGGAGAGGAGAGGAGAGGAGAGGAGAGGAGAGGAGAGGAGAGGAGAGGAGAGGAGAGGAGAGGAGAGGAGAGGAGAGGAGAGGAGAGGAGAGGGGGAGACAGAGGGAGAGAGAGGGGGAGAGAGAGGAGAGGGAAAGAGATGAGAGGGGGAGAGGAAGGGGAGAGAGGAAAAGGGGGAGAGACTAGAGGGTGACAAACGAAGAGGGGAAGTAGTAGTGTAGCAGGTTGAGAGCTTCGAGTTTCTTGGTTTCCACATCACTAAGGATCTATCAAGGTCCATACACACCAACACAGTCGACAACGCCTCGCCCCCCTTAGGAGGCTGAAAATATTTTGGCACGGGGGCCCTCAGATCCTCAAAAAAGTTCTACAGCTGCACCATTGAGAGCATCATGACGGGTTGCATCACCGCCTGGTATGACAACTGCTTGACATGTGATCGTAAGGCACTACAGAGAGTAGTGCGTACGGCCCAGTACATCACCGGGACCAAGCTTCCTGCCATCCAGGAACTCTATACCAGGCGGTGTCAGAGGAAGGCCCAAAAGACTCCAGCCACCCTAGTCATAGACTGTTCTCCCTGCTACCACATGGCAAGCGGTACCGGAGTGCCAAGTCTAGGTCCAAGAGGCTTCTAAACAGCTTCTACCCCCCCCAAGCCATAAGACTCCTGAACAGCTAATCAAATGGCTACCCAGACCCCTCTTTTAAACTGCTGCTACTCTCTGTTTATTATCTATGCATATGTAACAGTGTAGCTTCCGTCCCTCTCCTCGCCACCTACCTGGGCTCGAACCAGGGACCCTCTGCACACACCGACAACAGCCACTCCACGAAGCATCGTCACCCATCACTCCACAAAAGGCCGCGATCTCAGAGCGAGTGACGTCACCGATTGAAACGCTATTAGCGCGCACCACCGCTAACTAGTTAGCCATTTCACATCGGTTACACATAGTCACGTTAACTCTACCTACATGTACATATTACCTCAATTACCTCGACTAACCGGTGCCCCCACACATTCTATACCGGTACCCCCTGTATATAGCCTCCACATTGACTCTGTACCGGTACCCCCTGTATATAGCCTCCACATTGACTCTGTACCGTAATACCCTGTATATAGCCTCCACATTGACTCTGTACCGTAATACCCTGTATATAGCCTCCACATTGACTCTGTACCGTAATACCCTGAATATAGCCTCCACATTGACTCTGTACCGTAATACCCTGTATATAGCCTCCACATTGACTCTGTACCGTAATACCCTGTATATAGCCTCCACTTTGACTCTGTACCATAATACCCTGTATATAGCCTCCACATTGACTCTGTACCGGTACCCCCTGTATATAGCCTCCACATTGACTCTGTACCGTAATACACTGTATATAGCCTCCACATTGACTCTGTACCGTAATACCCTGTATATAGCCTCCACATTGACTCTGTACCGTAATACCCTGTATATAGCCTCCACATTGACTCTTTACCGTAATACCCTGTATATAGCCTCCACATTGACTCTGTACCGTAATACCCTGTATTTTGCCTCCACATTGACTCTGTACCGGTACCCCCTGTATATAGACTCCACATTGACTCTGTACCGTAATACCCTGTATATAGACTCCACATTGACTCTGTACCGTAATACCCTGTATATAGCCTCCACATTGACTCTTTACCGTAATACCCTGTATATAGCCTCCACATTGACTCTGTACCGTAATACCCTGTATATAGCCTCCACATTGACTCTGTACCGTAACACCCTGTATATAGCCTCCACATTGACTCTGTACCGTAATACCCTGTATATAGCCCCCACGTTGACTCTGTACCGTAATACCCTGTATATAGCCTCCACATTGACTCTGTACCGTAATACCCTGTATATAGCCTCCACATTGACTCTGTACCGTAATACCCTGTATATAGCCTCCACTTTGACTCTGTACCGTAATACCCTGTATATAGCCTCCACATTGACTCTGTACCGTAACACCCTGTATATAGCCTCCACATTGACTCTGTACCGTAACACCCTGTATATAGCCTCCACATTGACTCTGTACCGTAATACCCTGTATATAGCCTCCACATTGACTCTGTACCGTAATACCCTGTATATAGCCTCCACATTGACTCTGTACCGTAATACCCTGTATATAGCCTCCACATTGACTCTGTACCGTAATACCCTGTATATAGCCTCCACATTGACTCTGTACCGTAATACCCTGTATATAGCCTCCACATTGACTCTGTACCGTAATACCCTGTATATAGCCTCCACATTGACTCTGTACCGTAATACCCTGTATATATAACCTCCACATTGACTCTGTACCGTAATACCCTGTATATATAACCTCCACATTGACTCTGTACCGTAATACCCTGTATATATAACCTCCACATTGACTCTGTACCGTAATACCCTGTATATAGCCTCCACATTGACTCTGTACCGTAATACCCTGTATATAGCCTCCACATTGACTCTGTACCGTAATACCCTGTATATAGCCACCACATTGACTCTGTACCGTAATACCCTGTATATAGCCTCCACATTGACTCTGTACCGTAACACCCTGTATATAGCCTCCACATTGACTCTGTACCGTAACACCCTGTATATAGCCTCCACATTGACTCTGTACCGTAATAGCCTGTATATAGCCTCCACATTGACTCTGTACCGTAATACCCTGTATATAGCCTCCACATTGACTCTGTACCGTAATACCCTGTATATAGCCTCCACATTGACTCTGTAGCGTAATACCCTGTATATAGCCTCCACATTGACTCTGTACCGTAATACCCTGTATATAGCCTCCACATTGACTCTGTACCGTAATACCCTGTATATAGCCTCCACATTGACTCTGTACCGTAATACCCTGTATATAGCCTCCACATTGACTCTGTACCGTAATACCCTGTATATAGCCTCCACATTGACTCTGTACCGTAATACCCTGTATATAGCCTCCACATTGACTCTGTACCGTAATACCCTGTATATAGCCTCCACATTGACTCTGTACCGTAATACCCTGTATATAGCCTCCACATTGACTCTGTACCGTAATACCCTGTATATAGCCTCCACATTGACTCTGTACCGTAACACCCTGTATATAGCCTCCACATTGACTCTGTACCGTAATAGCCTGTATATAGCCTCCACATTGACTCTGTACCGTAATACCCTGTATATAGCCTCCACATTGACTCTGTACCGTAATACCCTGTATATAGCCTCCACATTGACTCTGTAGCGTAATACCCTGTATATAGCCTCCACATTGACTCTGTACCGTAATACCCTGTATATAGCCTCCACATTGACTCTGTACCGTAATACCCTGTATATAGCCTCCACATTGACTCTGTACCGTAATACCCTGTATATAGCCTCCACATTGACTCTGTACCGTAATACCCTGTATATAGCCTCCACATTGACTCTGTACCGTAATACCCTGTATATAGCCTCCACATTGACTCTGTACCGTAATACCCTGTATATAGCCTCCACATTGACTCTGTACCGTAATACCCTGTATATAGCCTCCACATTGACTCTGTACCGTAATACCCTGTATATAGCCTCCACATTGACTCTGTACCGTAATACCCTGTATATAGCCTCCACATTGACTCTGTACCGTAACACCCTGTATATAGCCTCCACATTGACTCTGTACCGTAACACCCTGTATATAGCCTCCACATTGACTCTGTACCGTAATACCCTGTATATAGCCTCCACATTGACTCTGTACCGTAATACCCTGTATATAGCCTCCACATTGACTCTGTACCGTAATACCCTGTATATAGCCCCCACATTGACTCGTTACCGTAATACCCTGTACATAGCCTCCACATTGACTCTGTACCGTAATACCCTGTATATAGCCTCCACATTGACTCTGTACCGTAATACCCTGTATATAGCCTCCACATTGACTCTGTACCGGTACCCCCTGTATATAGCCTTGTTTGTTATTTTACTGCTGCTGTTTAATTGTTTGTTACTTTTATTTTTCTTAACTTCTTGAAACATTGTTGGTTAAGGGCTCGTACATAAGCATTTCACTATAAGGTCTACACCTGTTGTATTCCACGCATGTGACGAATAAAAATTTGATTTGATTATCTTTTTTTGTCATGATTTTGTTTGGGTCTAATTGTGTTGCTGACCTGTGGCTCTGTTGGAGTCTGTTTGTGTTAGTGAACAGAGCCCCAGGACCAGGATATAATGTCTATGTCTCTCTCTTTCTCCGTGCTCCTCCCGACAACACAGGACAGGATTACAGACCACACCCAACCAATAGAGTCAGGCGCGTACATGACACAGTAGCCGGGGTCGCGCACCGCTACTTCTTTTACTACTACGACCGAGCCAACCTACGGTCACGTTTTTCTACTACATCACTCTTCTCTCTCTCTCCTTCCTCCTCTCTCTCTCTAGCGCGACGTCTGAGCTCTGTAGTCCGTTCTAAAGTTGGTTTGGTGAGTAGCTCGCTACTTCATTTATTTACAGGTTACAACTCTTCATAATAAATGATGTTCCTTTTGTTAAAAAAAATACAAAATCATATAACTGTCTTGAACTTTTCCTGTTTGAGTGAAAAAATGATTGATTAGGCTATTTTTATGGCGTGGTAGGTTTGAAGTAATGTGTACTGGATGGTGTGGCAGGAGAGAGTGTAACTTTTATTTCTGAAGTTAGTAACTTAATTTCCACTGAGTAGAAACTTTTGGTTCCTGCCAATGAAAGGGGCGTAGTCTGTCTAGGAGTTTGTCTCCCTGCGCACGGAATGGATGTGTTTCCTTCATGTTCAATAATCCTATCGGGTTGGTGGATTTATATTGTATTTGTGTGCCTAGTCAACAACTGTGTGTCTGTCTCTATGTGTGTGTTTGAGGAGACAGTTTCCTACAGCAGGAAAATAATCCTGCGGTAACATGAAATGTAGATTATAATTCATGGAATTTTTTTTGTAGTGGTTGATAAAACATTTTCATAAGGAAAAATCAAGTCTGGCAATTTTTAAAGTAGAAATTACAAACTTCATAAGCCTTTTTTTAATAAAAAAATTAAATTTAAACCTCAAATACACGACAAGTTTTAAAATGTCCTGCATTGCAGGAAAGTTCTCCTACAACAGGGTGCTCTAACTCAGTAGTTCACAAACTGTTCATAACCCCCATTTTTTTGTTGGTGGAGATAATTTTGCCGTTTCCCCGCTACAGTCTGAGGAACCACTGATAACGCAGTCAGCAGCCCTCTCTGCTGAGCTTTAATTAGTGATGTGTATGAAGCCTGGTTATCTGACAGGTGGCGCTGTATTGAAGCCACTGAGCCTCCATCTTGGCTCTCCCTCCACGATCGTAAATAATATTCAGGAATCTATATAAATGTATTTAATAATGTTTACGTTCGTTTCTGACACGTTTATTATATTAATGCGTATTTTATTTATTTATATGTGTATGTTTGAGCCAAGCATAAAAATGAGAAAAATATATAAACATTTTCCTTAAAGTATTTTTTTTTTAGAGAGTGTACTAATGTTTCTGTCCCCACTATAACACTTTTTTTTTTTTTTTTAAATACATTTCATTTTGTCCTTTGAACGTTTTTATTGAAATACTATAGAATTCCATTCAATCCTATGGAGGACTGAACCTACTAGGGAGTTCCAATATGGCCGACAAAGGGGAGTTCCAATATGGCCGACAGGTGGCTTCAAAGCTGCTCAATGGCCAATACATAGCATCATCAATCCAGAGTTTTATATACACTATTGGGTTTAATCTGATGATTTATAACCCTAGTGGGAGGAACGCTCAGAGACGGTGGCGGCCAAAACTTTCTCCGTTGACGGATAACCCTTCCCCTGCTTTCCGCTTCCTAGTGGCGCCCCCGTGTGGTCAAAGAGTCGTACTGGAATGTCTGAACTAAAGGAACTTCAGGAATGAGCGTCATTCAAAGAAATGTACGTTTGCGCCCCATGGGAATTTACTGTATATAACAACAAAACACATTTTAAATGTTGCCTTACTGTTTCTGTTAGACTTAAGTAAAAGAACGCATTTTAATTCATTAACAGAGCAATGAAAACGGAGACAGAACGTTTTTAGAGCGGTTTAGAAGACACACTGCGACAGGCCCATCTGTCGCGCACGAATCATTTCAGCTCCATGCATTCCATTGACTAAGAAATTGGCCGTCTGTCTATGTCCTCGGGGGGGGGGAGATGCCTTGAAAACCTGGAATCCCATGAGTCTGGATCAGAACGTTCCATCCCAGTCGTTTTTTTTGTTTGAACCCTATCCAAAACCTTAACGGTTAACTTAACCATTTTTAACCCTTAACATTTTTAACCCTTAACTTTGAAATTTTGACGTTTGGAGAAACGTGGATAAACGTCAGAATCTGAAGTTCAAATTGGTAAAAACTGTGAGATCTTGTTGGGATTCTATTTTATATATCTGTAACGTTCTAAATGTTCTAATCATTCTAAATCCCTTTGTCTGGGTGAAGATGACATCATATGTTGTTACTGTTGTAAGTCCCCAGACAGAGATAGAGTAGAATTGTGTTTACTCTCCCTATCGTAAGCTGTAGTTGTGAAACTTGAGTGAATGATTGGATGGATGGATGGATGGATGGATGGATGGGTGGATGTAGCATTTCGCTACACTCACATTAACATCTGCAAACCATGTGTATGTGACTAATAACATCATTGATTTGATGAATGGACCTCATGTAGCAACACTAGGTCAGGGAAATGGCTGCACTGTGTGTGTGTGTGTGTGTGTGTGTGTGTGTGTGAGAGAGAGAGAATTTTATTGATGTTTTTCACATTTTACAATCATAAATAATTCCCATAAATACAAATCAACTTTCACATGAATACATGTGAGTTTATAACGACATTACATGATTGACAGGTTAATCCTTGATTCCATGTTATTTCTTCTTTTAAGTTTTGATTTGTGTATATATATATATATATATATATATATATATATATATATATATATATATATATATATATATATATATAGTTTGAACAAAAAGTTGTTTTATAGTCTTATATACATCTTCTTCCACATTTTACTGTTGATATTGTCCACAATTTTCCATGGTTCCTTTTTCCCTGCTGTGGAACATAACAATTTCCTCTCTGTCTGTCTGTCTGTCTCTCTCTCTCTGTCTCTGTCTCTCTCTGCTATCTCAGGCTTGTCCCAAGCTGTTCAGAATGTTAGATAGCAGTTGGTGCTGTGTGTGCATGTATGTGTCACAGGTGGGATCTGAACCCTGGACTCTTGATTGGGAAACTGTTGGTGAAGGGTATCCCACTATTAGGTGAAGAGTATCCCACCATTAGGTGAAGAGTATCCCACCATTAGGTGAAGAGTACCCACCATTAGGTGAAGAGTATCCCCACCATTAGGTGAAGAGTATCCCACCATTAGGTGAAGAGTATCCCACCATTAGGTGAAGAGTATCCCACCATTAGGTGAAGAGTATCCCACCATTAGGTGAAGAGTATCCCACCATTAGGTGAAGAGTATCCCACCATTAGGTGAAGAGTATCCCACCATTAGGTGAAGAGTATCCCCACCATTAGGTGAAGAGTATCCCCACCATTAGGTGAAGAGTATCCCCACCATTAGGTGAAGAGTATCCCCACCATTAGGTGAAGAGTATCCCCACCATTAGGTGAAGAGTATCCCCACCATTAGGTGAAGAGTATCCCCACCATTAGGTGAAGGGTATCCCCACCATTAGGTGAAGAGTATCCCCACCATTAGGTGAAGGGTATCCCACCATTAGGTGAAGAGTATCCCACCATTAGGTGAAGAGTATCCCACCATTAGGTGAAGAGTATCCCACCATTAGGTGAAGAGTATCCCACCATTAGGTGAAGAGTATCCCACCATTAGGTGAAGAGTATCCCACCATTAGGTGAAGAGTATCCCACCATTAGGTGAAGAGTATCCCACCATTAGGTGAAGAGTATCCCACCATTAGGTGAAGGGTATCCCACCATTAGGTGAAGGGTATCCCACCATTAGGTGAAGGGTATCCCACCATTAGGTGAAGAGTATCCCACCATTAGGTGAAGAGTATCCCACCATTAGGTGAAGAGTATCCCACCATTAGGTGAAGAGTATCCCACCATTAGGTGAAGAGTATCCCACCATTAGGTGAAGAGTATCCCACCATTAGGTGAAGAGTATCCCACCATTAGGTGAAGGAGTATCCCCACCATTAGGCGAAGGAGTATCCCCACCATTAGGCGAAGGAGTATCCCCACCATTAGGCGAAGGGGTATCCCCACCATTAGGCGAAGGGGTATCCCCACCATTAGGCGAAGGGGTATCCCCACCATTAGGCGAAGGGGTATCCCCACCATTAGGCGAAGGATTATCCCCACCATTAGGCGAAGGAGTATCCCCACCATTAGGCGAAGGAGTATCCCCACCATTAGGCGAAGGAGTATCCCCACCATTAGGTGAAGAGTATCCCACCATTAGGCGAAGGAGTATCCCCACCATTAGGTGAAGGAGTATCCCCACCATTAGGCGAAGGAGTATCCCCACCATTAGGCGAAGGAGTATCCCCACCATTAGGCGAAGGAGTATCCCCACCATTAGGCGAAGGAGTATCCCCACCATTAGGCGAAGGAGTATCCCCACCATTAGGCGAAGGAGTATCCCCACCATTAGGCGAAGGAGTATCCCCACCATTAGGTGAAGGGGATTTTAAGAGCGTGAGTCAGCCTCACATCTACTATACATGCCCAATTTTGCTCCAGCCCTGCTCTAATACACCTGATTTTGGCAAATACCTGAGAAGCAGCTGATTACTAAACCAGGTGTTTTAGAGCAGGGCTGGAACAAAACCCTGTTAGAGGGTAGCTCTCCAAGAGGGGGGGTTGCCTACTCCTGAGGTCTACCTATCTCAGTTAGTACTGCTTCTCTCCCCTCTCCTCTCATTTCCTCATTTCCTTCCTCTCATTTCCTCATCTCCTTCCTCTCGTTTCTTCTCACCTCATTTCCTCTCACCTCATTTCCTCTCACCTCATTTCCTCTCACCTCATTTCCTCTCACCTCATTTCCTCTCACCTCATTTCCTCTCACCTCATTTCCTCTCACCTCATTTCCTCTCACCTCATTTCCTCTCACCTCATTTCCTCTCACCTCCTTCCCTCTCCTCATCTCCTTCCTCTCTCCTCTCTTCTTCCTCTCATCTCTTCTCTCCATCAGTTCCGTGTGTTTTTTGCCATTTGGTGAAAGAACGTCAACGACACTCATCTGTCGTCCATGAGCCAGTCTGGCAGAGCATTTAGCGGTCGCTCCTCTTTTACTGTGTGTGTGTGTGTGTGTGTGTGTGTCCCAGTTGATATTGAATGAACTAAAGATGTGTTGGACTCACAGGAAACCTGTTACTACTGCAGAGAGACACACACACACACACACAGCACATTGGCAGCAGTAGCAGCATATGGCTATAACATATTCCAGTGCTATAAAACATGAAGCTGGATACTAGTGACAGGAGTCAGAATAATTTCCACAAGCTCTGATACTGTACTGCAGACAGAGACCTGATGAAGAGGAGGAGGAGGAACACTGTACTGCAGACAGAGACCTGATGAAGAGGAGGAGGAGGAACACTGTACTGCAGACAGAGACCTGATGAAGAGGAAGAGGAGGAACACTGTACTGCAGACAGAGACCTGATGAAGAGGAGGAGGAGGAACACTGTACTGCAGACAGAGACCTGATGAAGAGGAGGAACACTGTACTGCAGACAGACCTGATGAAGAGGAGGAGGAACACTGTTCTGCAGACAGAGACCTGATGAAGAGGAGGAGGAACACTGTACTGCAGACAGAGACCTGATGAAGAGGAGGAGGAGGAACACTGTACTGCAGACAGAGACCTGATGAAGAGGAGGAACACTGTTCTGCAGACAGAGACCTGATGAAGAGGAGGAGGAACACTGTTCTGCAGACAGAGACCTGATGAGGAGGAGGAAGAGGAACACTGTACTGCAGACAGAGACCTGATGAAGAGGAGGAGGAACACTGTTCTGCAGACAGAGACCTGATGAAGAGGAGGAGGAGGAGGAACACTGTACTGCAGACAGAGACCTGATGAAGAGGAGGAGGAAGAGGAACACTGTGCTTCACACAGAGACCTGACCAAGCTGAGGAGGAGGAAGATGAGGAGGCTGTTTCATGGTTCATTAGATATGTAGTTGAATCAGGTGTTGTAGTGCAGGGCTGCTTTGGGGATAACGGAGTACCGGGGTCAGAACCCACGGTTCTGTTCTGTACCGGGGTCAGAACGCACAGTTCTAGAGCCTCCTGAGTGGTGCAGCGGTCTAAGCTACTGCATCACAGTGCTAGAGGCCCCAGTGTCCTGGGGCTCTGTGGGGTCTAATTGTGTTGCTGTCCTGGGGCTCTGTGGGGTCTGTTTGTGTTGCTGTACTGGGGCTCTGTGGGGTGTGTTTGTGTTGCTGTCCTGGGGCTCTGTGGGGTGTGTTTGTGTTGCTGTCCTGGGGCTCTGTGGGGTGTGTTTGTGTTGCTGTCCTGGGGCTCTGTGGGGTCTGTTTGTGTTGCTGTCCTGGGGCTCTGTGGGGTGTGTTTGTGTTGCTGTCCTGGGGCTCTGTGGGGTGTGTTTGTGAACAGAGCCCCAGGACCAGCTTGCTTAGGGGACTCTTCTCCAGGTTCATCTCTCTGTAGGTGATGGCTTTGTTATGGAAGGTTTGGGAATCGCTTCCTTTTAGGTGGTTGTAGAATTTAACAGCTCTTTTCTGGATTTTGATAATTAGCGGGTATCGGCCTAATTCTGCTCTGCATTATTTTGTGTTATACATGGAGGATGTTTTTCCATATTGGTGTTTGTCCCATTTTGTGAATTCTTGGTTGGTGAGCGGACCCCAGACCTCACAACCATAAAGGGCAATGGGTTCTATAATTGATTCAAGTATTTTTAGCCAGATCCTAATTGGTATGTTGAATTTTATGTTCCTTTTGATGGCATAGAAGGCCCTTCTTGCCTTGTCTCTCAGATCCTTCACAGCTTTGTGGAAGTTACCCTGTGTCGCTGATGTTTAGGCCGAGGTATGTATAGTTTGTTGTGAGGGAGGAGTTACCTGTAGTGCTGATGTTTAGGCCGAGGTATGTATAGTTTGTTGTGAGGGAGGAGTTACCTGTAGTGCTGATGTTTAGGCCGAGGTATGTATAGTTTGTTGTGAGGGAGGAGTTACCTGTAGTGCTGATGTTTAGGCCGAGGTATGTATAGTTTGTTGTGAGGGAGGAGTTACCTGTAGTGCTGATGTTTAGGCCGAGGTATGTATAGTTTGTTGTGAGGGAGTTACCCTGTAGTGCTGATGTTTAGGCCGAGGTATGTATAGTTTGTTGTGTGGGAGTTACCCTGTGTCGCTGATGTTTAGGCCGAGGTATGTATAGTTTGTTGTGAGGGAGGAGTTACCTGTAGTGCTGATGTTTAGGCCGAGGTATGTATAGTTTGTTGTGTGGGAGTTACCCTGTAGAGCTGATGTTTAGGCCGAGGTATGTATAGTTTGTTGTGAGGGAGTTACCCTGTGTCGCTGATGTTTAGGCCGAGGTATGTATAGTTTGTTGTGAGGGAGTTACCCTGTGTCGCTGATGTTTAGGCCGAGGTATGTATAGTTTGTTGTGAGGGAGTTACCCTGTGTCGCTGATGTTTAGGCCGAGGTATGTATAGTTTGTTGTGAGGGAGTTACCCTGTAGTGCTGATGTTTAGGCCGAGGTATGTATAGTTTGTTGTGAGGGAGGAGTTACCTGTAGTGCTGATGTTTAGGCCGAGGTATGTATAGTTTGTTGTGAGGGAGGAGTTACCTGTAGTGCTGATGTTTAGGCCGAGGTATGTATAGTTTGTTGTGAGGGAGGAGTTACCTGTAGTGCTGATGTTTAGGCCGAGGTATGTATAGTTTGTTGTGAGGGAGGAGTTACCTGTAGAGCTGATGTTTAGGCCGAGGTATGTATAGTTTGTTGTGAGGGAGTTACCCTGTAGTGCTGATGTTTAGGCCGAGGTATGTATAGTTTGTTGTGAGGGAGGAGTTACCTGTAGTGCTGATGTTTAGGCCGAGGTATGTATAGTTTGTTGTGAGGGAGGAGTTACCTGTAGTGCTGATGTTTAGGCCGAGGTATGTATAGTTTGTTGTGAGGGAGGAGTTACCTGTAGTGCTGATGTTTAGGCCGAGGTATGTATAGTTTGTTGTGAGGGAGGAGTTACCTGTAGTGCTGATGTTTAGGCCGAGGTATGTATAGTTTGTTGTGTGGGAGTTACCCTGTGGTGCTGATGTTTAGGCCGAGGTATGTATAGTTTGTTGTGAGGGAGTTACCCTGTGTCGCTGATGTTTAGGCCGAGGTATGTATAGTTTGTTGTGAGGGAGTTACCCTGTGTCGCTGATGTTTAGGCCGAGGTATGTATAGTTTGTTGTGAGGGAGTTACCCTGTGTCGCTGATGTTTAGGCCGAGGTATGTATAGTTTGTTGTGAGGGAGTTACCCTGTAGTGCTGATGTTTAGGCCGAGGTATGTATAGTTTGTTGTGAGGGAGGAGTTACCTGTAGTGCTGATGTTTAGGCCGAGGTATGTATAGTTTGTTGTGAGGGAGGAGTTACCTGTAGTGCTGATGTTTAGGCCGAGGTATGTATAGTTTGTTGTGAGGGAGGAGTTACCTGTAGTGCTGATGTTTAGGCCGAGGTATGTATAGTTTGTTGTGAGGGGAGGAGTTACCTGTAGAGCTGATGTTTAGGCCGAGGTATGTATAGTTTGTTGTGAGGAGTTACCCTGTAGTGCTGATGTTTAGGCCGAGGTATGTATAGTTTGTTGTGAGGGAGGAGTTACCTGTAGTGCTGATGTTTAGGCCGAGGTATGTATAGTTTGTTGTGAGGGAGGAGTTACCTGTAGTGCTGATGTTTAGGCCGAGGTATGTATAGTTTGTTGTGAGGAGGAGTTACCTGTAGTGCTGATGTTTAGGCCGAGGTATGTATAGTTTGTTGTGAGGGAGGAGTTACCTGTAGTGCTGATGTTTAGGCCGAGGTATGTATAGTTTGTTGTGAGGGAGGAGTTACCTGTAGTGCTGATGTTTAGGCCGAGGTATGTATAGTTTGTTGTGTGGGAGTTACCCTGTGGTGCTGATGTTTAGGCCGAGGTATGTATAGTTTGTTGTGAGGGAGTTACCCTGTGTCGCTGATGTTTAGGCCGAGGTATGTATAGTTTGTTGTGAGGGAGTTACCTGTAGTGCTGATGTTTAGGCCGAGGTATGTATAGTTTGTTGTGAGGGAGTTACCCTGTAGTGCTGATGTTTAGGCCGAGGTATGTATAGTTTGTTGTGAGGGAGTTACCCTGTGTCGCTGATGTTTAGGCCGAGGTATGTATAGTTTGTTGTGTGGAAGTTACCCTGTGTCGCTGATGTTTAGGCCGAGGTATGTATAGTTTGTTGTGTGGAAGTTACCCTGTGTCGCTGATGTTTAGGCCGAGGTATGTATAGTTTGTTGTGTGGAAGTTACCCTGTAGTGCTGATGTTTAGGCTGAGGTATGTATAGTTTGTTGTGAGGGAGTTACCTGTAGTGCTGATGTTTAGGCCGAGGTATGTATAGTTTGTTGTGAGGGAGGAGTTACCTGTAGTGCTGATGTTTAGGCCGAGGTATGTATAGTTTGTTGTGAGGGAGGAGTTACCTGTAGTGCTGATGTTTAGGCCGAGGTATGTATAGTTTGTTGTGAGGAGGAGTTACCTGTAGTGCTGATGTTTAGGCCGAGGTATGTATAGTTTGTTGTGAGGAGGAGTTACCTGTAGTGCTGATGTTTAGGCCGAGGTATGTATAGTTTGTTGTGAGGAGGAGTTACCTGTAGAGCTGATGTTTAGGCCGAGGTATGTATAGTTTGTTGTGAGGGAGTTACCCTGTAGTGCTGATGTTTAGGCGAGGTATGTATAGTTTGTTGTGAGGGAGTTACCCTGTAGTGCTGATGTTTAGGCCGAGGTATGTATAGTTTGTTGTGAGGAGGAGTTACCTGTAGTGCTGATGTTTAGGCCGAGGTATGTATAGTTTGTTGTGAGGAGTTACCCTGTAGTGCTGATGTTTAGGCGAGGTATGTATAGTTTGTTGTGAGGAGTTACCCTGTAGTGCTGATGTTTAGGCCGAGGTATGTATAGTTTGTTGTGAGGAGTTACCCTGTAGTGCTGATGTTTAGGCCGAGGTATGTATAGTTTGTTGTGAGGGAGGAGTTACCTGTAGTGCTGATGTTTAGGCGAGGTATGTATAGTTTGTTGTGAGGGAGGAGTTACCTGTAGTGCTGATGTTTAGGCCGAGGTATGTATAGTTTGTTGTGAGGGAGGAGTTACCTGTAGTGCTGATGTTTAGGCCGAGGTATGTATAGTTTGTTGTGAGGGCGGAGTTACCTGTAGTGCTGATGTTTAGGCCGAGGTATGTATAGTTTGTTGTGAGGGCGGAGTTACCTGTAGTGCTGATGTTTAGGCCGAGGTATGTATAGTTTGTTGTGAGGGCGGAGTTACCTGTAGTGCTGATGTTTAGGCCGAGGTATGTATAGTTTGTTGTGAGGGAGTTACCCTGTAGTGCTGATGTTTAGGCCGAGGAATGTATAGTTTGTTGTGTGGGAGTTACCCTGTAGTGCTGATGTTTAGGCCGAGGAATGTATAGTTTGTTGTGTGGAAGTGACCTGTAGTGCTGATGTTTAGGCTGAGGTATGTATAGTTTGTTGTGAGGGAGTTACCTGTAGTGCTGATGTTTAGGCTGAGGTATGTATAGTTTGTTGTGAGGGAGTTACCTGTAGTGTTGATGTTTAGGCCGAGGTATGTATAGTTTGTTGTGAGGAAGTTACCCTGTAGAGCTGATGTTTAGGCCGAGGTATGTATAGTTTGTTGTGTGCTCCAAGGCAACGGTGTCTAGATGGAATTTGTATTTGTGGTCCTGGCGACTGGACCTTTATTGGGGAAAACCATTATTTTTGTCGTACTGAGATTTACTGTCGGGGCCCCAGGTCTGTCGGGGCCCCAGGTCTGTCGGGGCCCCAGGTCTGTCGGGGCCCCAGGTCTGACAGAATCTATACAGAAGATCTAGGTGCTGCTGTAGGCCCTCCTTGGTTGGTGACAGAAGCACCAGATCATCAGTAAACAGTAGACATTTGACTCCAGATTCTAGTAGGGTGAGGCCGGGTGCTGCGGACTGTTCTCGTGCCTTCGCCAATTTGTTGATACACGTGGTAGTCATTTCTCAGACCTGCCGCTTGTCACCCCAGGAATGTACACACACACACACACACACACACACACACACACACACACACACACCCCCACCAACCTCTAAGGACGGTTGAAACAAAATAAAGGAAACTAAATCAAATGACCCATGAAGGAATACAACTTTTTACTGCTAAACACGGGTCATGTTGTTTTAGGGAGGTGGTGAAGGGGGAGACCTAGGGAGGTGGTGAAGGGGAGACCTAGGGAGGTGGTGAAGGGGGAGACCTAGGGAGGTGGTGAAGGGGGAGACCTAGGGAGGTGGTGAAGGGGGAGACCTAGGGAGGTGGTGAAGGGGGAGACCTAGGGAGGTGGTGAAGGGGGAGACCTAGGGAGAGACCTAGGGAGGTGGTGAAGGGGAGACCTAGGGAGGTGGTGAAGGGGGAGACCTAGGGAGGTGGTGAAGGGGGGAGACCTAGGGAGGTGTTGAAGGGGGAGACCTAGGGAGGTGTTGAAGGGGAGACCTAGGGAGGTGTTGAAGGGGGATGACCTAGGGAGGAGGTGAAGGGGGAGACCTAGGGAGGGGGTGAAGGGGGAGACCTAGGGAGGGGGTTGAAGGGGGAGACCTAGGGAGGGGTGAAGGGGTGAAGACCTAGGGAGGTGGTGAAGGTGGGGAAGACCTAGGGAGGGTGGGGGAAGACCTAGGGAGGGGGTGAAGGGGGAGACCTAGGGAGGGGGTGAAGGGGAGACCTAGGGAGGGGTGAAGCCCTAGGGAGGGGTGAAGTGAAGCCCTAGGGAGGTGGTGAAGGGGGAGACCTAGGGAGGTGGTGAAGGGGGAGACCTAGGGAGGTGGAAAGGGGGAGACCTAGGGAGGGGGTGAAGGGGGAGACCTAGGGAGGGGGTGAAGGGGGAGACCTAGGGAGGGGGTGAAGTGGGTGAAGGGGAGACCTAGGGAGGGGTGAAGGGGAGACCTAGGGAGGGGGTGAAGGGGAGACCTAGGGAGGGGTGAAGGGGAGACCTAGGGGAGGTGGTGAAGGGGGAGACCTAGGGAGGTGGAAAGGGGAGACCTAGGGAGGGGTGAAGGGGGAGACCTAGGGAGGGGGTGAAGGGGGAGACCTAGGGAGGGGGTGAAGGGGGAGACCTAGGGAGGGGTGAAGGTGAAGGGGAGACCTAGGGAGGGGGTGAAGGGGGAGACCTAGGGAGGGGAGTGAAGGGGGAGACCTAGGGAGGAGGTGAAGGGGGAGACCTAGGGAGGGGGTGAAGGGGGAGACCTAGGGAGGGGGTGAAGGGGGAGACCTAGGGAGGGGTGAAGACCTAGGGAGGAGTGAAGGGGGTGAAGACCTAGGGAGGAGTGTAGGGGTGAAGACCTAGGGAGGAGTGAAGGGGGAGACCTAGGGAGGTGGTGAAGGAGGAGACCTAGGGAGGGGGGTGAAGGGGAGACCTAGGGAGGGGGTGAAGGGGAGACCTAGGGGAGGGGTGAAGGGGGAGACCTAGGGAGGTGTTGAAGGGGGAGACCTAGGGAGGTGTTGAAGGGGGAGACCTAGGGAGGTGTTGAAGGGGAGACCTAGGGAGGTGTTGAAGGGGATGACCTAGGGAGGAGGTGAAGGTGGAGACCTAGGGAGGAGGTGGAGGTGGAGACCTAGGGAGGAGGTGAAGGTGGAGACCTAGGGAGGAGGTGAAGGGGGGAGACCTAGGGAGGGGGTGAAGACCTATGGAGGAGGTGAAGGGGGAAGACCTAGGGAGGGGTGAAGGGGAAGACCTAGGGAGGGATTGAAGGGGGAGACCTAGGGAGGGGGTGAAGGGGGAGACCTAGGGAGGGATTGAAGGGGGAGACCTAGGGAGGGGTGAAGGGGGGAGACCTAGGGAGGGAGTGAAGGGGTGAGACCTAGGGAGGTGGTGAAGGGGGGAAGACCTAGGGGAGGGGGTGAAGGGGGAGACCTAGGGAGGGGGTGAAGGGGAGACCTAGGGAGGGGGTGAAGGGGAGACCTAGGGAGGGGGTGAAGGGGAGACCTAGGGAGGGGGTGAAGGGGGAAGACCTAGGGAGGAGGTGAAGGGGGAGACCTAGGGAGGTGGTGAAGGTGGAAGACCTAGGGAGGGGGTGAAGGGGGAGACCTAGGGAGGGGGTGAAGGGGGAGACCTAGGGAGGGGTGAAGCCCTAGGGAGGTGGTGAAGGGGAGACCTAGGGAGGTGGTGAAGGGGGAGACCTAGGGAGGTGGTGAAGGGGGAGACCTAGGGAGGTGGTGAAGGGAGAGACCTAGGGAGGTGGTGAAGGGGGAGACCTAGGGAGGATGGTGAAGGGGGGAGACCTAGGGAGGTGGTGAAGGGGGAGACCTAGGGAGGTGGTGAAGGAAGAGACCTAGGGAGGTGGAAAAGGGGAGACCTAGGGAGGGGGTGAAGGGGGAGACCTAGGGAGGGGGTGAAGGGGAGACCTAGGGAGGGGGTGAAGGGGGAGACCTAGGGAGGGGGTGAAGGGGAGACCTAGGGAGGGGGTGACGGGGGAGACCTAGGGAAGGAGTGAAGACCTAGGGAGGGGTGAAGGGGGAGACCTAGGGAGGGGGTGAAGGGGGAGACCTAGGGAGGGGTGAAGGGGAGACCTAGGGAGGTGGTGAAGGGGGAGACCTAGGGAGGGGGTGAAGACCTAGGGAGGAGTGAAGGGGTGAAGACCTAGGGAGGAGTGTAGGGGGTGAAGACCTAGGGAGGAGTGAAGGGGAGACCTAGGGAGGTGGTGAAGGTGGGAAGACCTAGGGAGGGGGTGAAGGGGGGAGACCTAGGGAGGGGGTGAAGGGGGAGACCTAGGGAGGGGGTGAAGGGGAGACCTAGGGAGGGGTGAAGGGGGAGACCTAGGGAGGGGTGAAGCCCTAGGGAGGTGGTGAAGGGGAGACCTAGGGAGGGGGTGAAGGGGGAGACCTAGGGAGGTGGTGAAGGGGGAGACCTAGGGAGGTGGTGAAGGGAGAGACCTAGGGAGGTGGTGAAGGGGAGACCTAGGGAGGTGGTGAAGGGGGAGACCTAGGGAGGTGGTGAAGGGGGAGACCTAGGGAGGTGGTGAAGGGGGAGACCTAGGGAGGTGGTGAAGGGGGAGACCTAGGGAGGTGGTGAAGGGGGAGACCTAGGGAGGTGGTGAAGGGGGGAGACCTAGGGAGGGGTGAAGGGGGAGACCTAGGGAGGGGGTGAAGGGGGGAGACCTAGGGAGGGGGTGAAGGGGAGACCTAGGGAGGGGTGAAGGGGGAGACCTAGGGAGGGGGTGAAGGGGGAGACCTAGGGAGGGGTGAAGGGGGAGACCTAGGGAGGGGGTGAAGGGGAGACCTAGGGAGGGGGTGAAGGGGAGACCTAGGGAGGGGGTGAAGGGGAGACCTAGGGAGGGGGTGAAGGGGGAGACCTAGGGAGGTGGTGAAGGGGAGACCTAGGGAGGGGTGAAGGGGAGACCTAGGGAGGGGTGAAGGGGGTGAAGACCTAGGGAGGGGTGAAGGGGTGAAGACCTAGGGAGGAGGTGAAGGGGGAGACCTAGGGAGGGGTGAAGGGGAGACCTAGGGAGGTGGTGAAGGTGGGGAAGACCTAGGGAGGGGGTGAAGCCCTAGGGAGGGGTGAAGGGGAGACCTAGGGAGGGGTGAAGCCCTAGGGAGGTGGTGAAGGGGGAGACCTAGGGAGGTGG
>NC_059447.1:1350000-1357500 GCF_905237065.1 Salmo salar
CCATAGAGGTTATTAACCTGTTGGAGGCAGTATTAACCCATAGAGGTTATTAACCTGTTGGGGGGCAGTATTAACCCATAGAGGTTATTAACCTGTTGGGGGGGCAGTATTAACCCATAGAGGTTATTAACCTGTTGGGGGGGGCAGTATTAACCCATAGAGGTTATTAACCTGTTGGGGGGCAGTATTAACCCATAGAGGTTATTAACCTGTTGGGGGGCAGTATTAACCCATAGAGGTTATTAACCTGTTGGGGGGGCAGTATTAACCCATAGAGGTTATTAACCTGTTGGGGGGGCAGTATTAACCCATAGAGGTTATTAACCTGTTGGGGGCAGTATTAACCCATAGAGGTTATTAACCTGTTGGGGGGGCAGTATTAACCCATAGAGGTTATTAACCTGTTGGGGGGGCAGTATTAACCCATAGAGGTTATTAACCTGTTGGGGGCAGTATTAACCCATAGAGGTTATTAACCTGTTGGGGGGGCAGTATTAACCCATAGAGGTTATTAACCTGTTGGGGGGGCAGTATTAACCCATAGAGGTTATTAACCTGTTGGGGGGGCAGTATTAACCCATAGAGGTTATTAACCTGTTGGGGGGGCAGTATTAACCCATAGAGGTTATTAACCTGTTGGGGGGGCAGTATTAACCCATAGAGGTTATTAACCTGTTGGGGGGGCAGTATTAACCCATAGAGGTTATTAACCTGTTGGGGGGGCAGTATTAACCCATAGAGGTTATTAACCTGTTGGGGGGCAGTATTAACCCATAGAGGTTATTAACCTGTTGGGGGGCAGTATTAACCCATAGAGGTTATTAACCTGTTGGGGGGGCAGTATTAACCCATAGAGGTTATTAACCTGTTGGGGGCAGTATTAACCCATAGAGGTTATTAACCTGTTGGGGGCAGTATTAACCCATAGAGGTTATTAACCTGTTGGGGGGCAGTATTAACCCATAGAGGTTATTAACCTGTTGGGGGGGCAGTATTAACCCATAGAGGTTATTAACCTGTTGGGGGGGGGCAGTATTAACCCATAGAGGTTATTAACCTGTTGGGGGGGCAGTATTAACCCATAGAGGTTATTAACCTGTTGGGGGGGCAGTATTAACCCATAGAGGTTATTAACCTGTTGGGGGGGCAGTATTAACCCATAGAGGTTATTAACCTGTTGGGGGGCAGTATTAACCCATAGAGGTTATTAACCTGTTGGGGGCAGTATTAACCCATAGAGGTTATTAACCTGTTGGGGGGGCAGTATTAACCCATAGAGGTTATTAACCTGTTGGGGGGGCAGTATTAACCCATAGAGGTTATTAACCTGTTGGGGGGGTATTAACCCATAGAGGTTATTAACCTGTTGGGGGGGCAGTATTAACCCATAGAGGTTATTAACCTGTTGGGGGGCAGTATTAACCCATAGAGGTTATTAACCTGTTGGGGGGGGGCAGTATTAACCCATAGAGGTTATTAACCTGTTGGGGGGGCAGTATTAACCCATAGAGGTTATTAACCTGTTGGGGGGGCAGTATTAACCCATAGAGGTTATTAACCTGTTGGGGGGGCAGTATTAACCCATAGAGGTTATTAACCTGTTGGGGGGGCAGTATTAACCCATAGAGGTTATTAACCTGTTGGGGGGCAGTATTAACCCATAGAGGTTATTAACCTGTTGGGGGGCAGTATTAACCCATAGAGGTTATTAACCTGTTGGGGGGGGCAGTATTAACCCATAGAGGTTATTAACCTGTTGGGGGGCAGTATTAACCCATAGAGGTTATTAACCTGTTGGGGGGGGCAGTATTAACCCATAGAGGTTATTAACCTGTTGGGGGGGCAGTATTAACCCATAGAGGTTATTAACCTGTTGGGGGGGCAGTATTAACCCATAGAGGTTATTAACCTGTTGGGGGGGCAGTATTAACCCATAGAGGTTATTAACCTGTTGGGGGCAGTATTAACCCATAGAGGTTATTAACCTGTTGGGGGGGCAGTATTAACCTACAGAGGTTATTAACCTGTTGGGGGGGCAGTATTAACCCATAGAGGTTATTAACCTGTTGGGGGGCAGTATTAACCCATAGAGGTTATTAACCTGTTGGGGGGCAGTATTAACCCATAGAGGTTATTAACCTGTTGGGGGGGCAGTATTAACCCATAGAGGTTATTAACCTGTTGGAGGGCAGTATTAACCCACAGAGGTTATTAACCTGTTGGGGGGCAGTATTAACCCATAGAGGTTATTAACCTGTTGGGGGGGCAGTATTAACCCATAGAGGTTATTAACCTGTTGGGGGCAGTATTAACCCATAGAGGTTATTAACCTGTTGGGGGGGCAGTATTAACCCATAGAGGTTATTAACCTGTTGGGGGGCAGTATTAACCCATAGAGGTTATTAACCTGTTGGGGGGGGCAGTATTAACCCATAGAGGTTATTAACCTGTTGGGGGGCAGTATTAACCCATAGAGGTTATTAACCTGTTGGGGGGCAGTATTAACCCATAGAGGTTATTAACCTGTTGGGGGCAGTATTAACCCATAGAGGTTATTAACCTGTTGGGGGGGCAGTATTAACCCATAGAGGTTATTAACCTGTTGGGGGGGCAGTATTAACCCATAGAGGTTATTAACCTGTTGGGGGGGCAGTATTAACCCATAGAGGTTATTAACCTGTTGGGGGGGCAGTATTAACCCATAGAGGTTATTAACCTGTTGGGGGGGCAGTATTAACCCATAGAGGTTATTAACCTGTTGGGGGGGGCAGTATTAACCCATAGAGGTTATTAACCTGTTGGGGGGGCAGTATTAACCCATAGAGGTTATTAACCTGTTGGGGGGGCAGTATTAACCCACAGAGGTTATTAACCTGTTGGGGGGCAGTATTAACCCATAGAGGTTATTAACCTGTTGGGGGGGCAGTATTAACCCATAGAGGTTATTAACCTGTTGGGGGGCAGTATTAACCCATAGAGGTTATTAACCTGTTGGGGGCAGTATTAACCCATAGAGGTTATTAACCTGTTGGGGGGGCAGTATTAACCCATAGAGGTTATTAACCTGTTGGGGGCAGTATTAACCCATAGAGGTTATTAACCTGTTGGGGGGGGCAGTATTAACCCATAGAGGTTATTAACCTGTTGGGGGGGCAGTATTAACCCACAGAGGTTATTAACCTGTTGGGGGGCAGTATTAACCCATAGAGGTTATTAACCTGTTGGGGGGGCAGTATTAACCCATAGAGGTTATTAACCTGTTGGGGGCAGTATTAACCCATAGAGGTTATTAACCTGTTGGGGGGGGCAGTATTAACCCATAGAGGTTATTAACCTGTTGGGGGGCAGTATTAACCCATAGAGGTTATTAACCTGTTGGGGGGGCAGTATTAACCCATAGAGGTTATTAACCTGTTGGGGGGCAGTATTAACCCATAGAGGTTATTAACCTGTTGGGGGGGCAGTATTAACCCATAGAGGTTATTAACCTGTTGAAGGCGTATTAACCCATAGAGGTTATTAACCTGTTGGGGGGCAGTATTAACCCATAGAGGTTATTAACCTGTTGGGGGGCAGTATTAACCCATAGAGGTTATTAACCTGTTGGGGGGGGCAGTATTAACCCATAGAGGTTATTAACCTGTTGGGGGGGCAGTATTAACCCATAGAGGTTATTAACCTGTTGGGGGGGCAGTATTAACCCATAGAGGTTATTAACCTGTTGGGGGGGCAGTATTAACCCATAGAGGTTATTAACCTGTTGGGGGGGGCAGTATTAACCCATAGAGGTTATTAACCTGTTGGGGGGGCAGTATTAACCCATAGAGGTTATTAACCTGTTGGGGGGGCAGTATTAACCCATAGAGGTTATTAACCTGTTGGGGGGGCAGTATTAACCCATAGAGGTTATTAACCTGTTGGGGGGGCAGTATTAACCCATAGAGGTTATTAACCTGTTGGGGGGGCAGTATTAACCCACAGAGGTTATTAACCTGTTGGGGGGCAGTATTAACCCATAGAGGTTATTAACCTGTTGGGGGGGCAGTATTAACCCATAGAGGTTATTAACCTGTTGGGGGGGCAGTATTAACCCATAGAGGTTATTAACCTGTTGGGGGGCAGTATTAACCCATAGAGGTTATTAACCTGTTGGGGGGCAGTATTAACCCATAGAGGTTATTAACCTGTTGGGGGGCAGTATTAACCCATAGAGGTTATTAACCTGTTGGGGGGGCAGTATTAACCCATAGAGGTTATTAACCTGTTGGGGGGGGCAGTATTAACCCATAGAGGTTATTAACCTGTTGGGGGGGGCAGTATTAACCCATAGAGGTTATTAACCTGTTGGGGGGGGCAGTATTAACCCATAGAGGTTATTAACCTGTTGGGGGGGGCAGTATTAACCCATAGAGGTTATTAACCTGTTGGGGGCAGTATTAACCCATAGAGGTTATTAACCTGTTGGGGGGCAGTATTAACCCATAGAGGTTATTAACCTGTTGGGGGGGCAGTATTAACCCATAGAGGTTATTAACCTGTTGGGGGGGGCAGTATTAACCCACAGAGGTTATTAACCTGTTGGGGGCAGTATTAACCCATAGAGGTTATTAACCTGTTGGGGGGGGCAGTATTAACCCATAGAGGTTATTAACCTGTTGGGGGGGCAGTATTAACCCATAGAGGTTATTAACCTGTTGGGGGGGCAGTATTAACCCATAGAGGTTATTAACCTGTTGGGGGGGGCAGTATTAACCCACAGAGGTTATTAACCTGTTGGGGGGGCAGTATTAACCCATAGAGGTTATTAACCTGTTGGGGGGGGCAGTATTAACCCATAGAGGTTATTAACCTGTTGGGGGGGCAGTATTAACCCATAGAGGTTATTAACCTGTTGGGGGGCAGTATTAACCCATAGAGGTTATTAACCTGTTGGGGGGCAGTATTAACCCATAGAGGTTATTAACCTGTTGGGGGGGGCAGTATTAACCCATAGAGGTTATTAACCTGTTGGGGGGGCAGTATTAACCCATAGAGGTTATTAACCTGTTGGGGGGCAGTATTAACCCATAGAGGTTATTAACCTGTTGGGGGGGCAGTATTAACCCATAGAGGTTATTAACCTGTTGGGGGGGCAGTATTAACCCATAGAGGTTATTAACCTGTTGGGGGGGCAGTATTAACCCATAGAGGTTATTAACCTGTTGGGGGGGGCAGTATTAACCCATAGAGGTTATTAACCTGTTGGGGGGCAGTATTAACCCATAGAGGTTATTAACCTGTTGGGGGGGCAGTATTAACCCATAGAGGTTATTAACCTGTTGGGGGGGCAGTATTAACCCATAGAGGTTATTAACCTGTTGGGGGGGCAGTATTAACCCATAGAGGTTATTAACCTGTTGGGGGGGGCAGTATTAACCCATAGAGGTTATTAACCTGTTGGGGGGGCAGTATTAACCCATAGAGGTTATTAACCTGTTGGGGGGGCAGTATTAACCCATAGAGGTTATTAACCTGTTGGGGGGGCAGTATTAACCCATAGAGGTTATTAACCTGTTGGGGGGCAGTATTAACCCATAGAGGTTATTAACCTGTTGGGGGCAGTTAACGTTGGGGGCAGTATTAACCCATAGAGGTTATTAACCTGTTGGGGGGGGCAGTATTAACCCATAGAGGTTATTAACCTGTTGGGGGGGGCAGTATTAACCCATAGAGGTTATTAACCTGTTGGGGGGGGCAGTATTAACCCATAGAGGTTATTACCTGTTGTTTCCTGTTGGGGGCAGTATTAACCCATAGAGGTTATTAACCTGTTGGGGGGGGCAGTATTAACCCATAGAGGTTATTAACCTGTTGGGGGGCAGTATTAACCCATAGAGGTTATTAACCTGTTGGGGGGCAGTATTAACCCATAGAGGTTATTAACCTGTTGGGGGGGCAGTATTAACCCATAGAGGTTATTAACCTGTTGGGGGGGCAGTATTAACCCATAGAGGTTATTAACCTGTTGGGGGGGCAGTATTAACCCATAGAGGTTATTAACCTGTTGGGGGCAGTATTAACCCATAGAGGTTATTAACCTGTTGGGGGGGGGCAGTATTAACCCATAGAGGTTATTAACCTGTTGGGGCCCGGTTATTAACCTGTTGGGGGGCAGTATTAACCCATAGAGGTTATTAACCTGTTGGGGGGGCAGTATTAACCCATAGAGGTTATTAACCTGTTGGGGGGGCAGTATTAACCCATAGAGGTTATTAACCTGTTGGGGGGGCAGTATTAACCCATAGAGGTTATTAACCTGTTGGGGGGCAGTATTAACCCACAGAGGTTATTAACCTGTTGGGGGGGCAGTATTAACCCATAGAGGTTATTAACCTGTTGGGGGGCAGTATTAACCCATAGAGGTTATTAACCTGTTGGGGGGGCAGTATTAACCCATAGAGGTTATTAACCTGTTGGGGGGGCAGTATTAACCCACAGAGGTTATTAACCTGTTGGGGGGCAGTATTAACCCATAGAGGTTATTAACCTGTTGGGGGGGCAGTATTAACCCATAGAGGTTATTAACCTGTTGGGGGGGCAGTATTAACCCATAGAGGTTATTAACCTGTTGAGGGGCAGTATTAACCCATAGAGGTTATTAACCTGTTGGGGGGGGGCAGTATTAACCCATAGAGGTTATTAACCTGTTGGGGGGGCAGTATTAACCCATAGAGGTTATTAACCTGTTGGGGGGCAGTATTAACCCATAGAGGTTATTAACCTGTTGCGTGGGGGCAGTATTAACCCATAGAGGTTATTAACCTGTTGTTGGGGGGGCAGTATTAACCCATAGAGGTTATTAACCTGTTGGGGGGCAGTATTAACCCATAGAGGTTATTAACCTGTTGGGGGGGCAGTATTAACCCATAGAGGTTATTAACCTGTTGGGGGGGCAGTATTAACCCATAGAGGTTATTAACCTGTTGGGGGGGGCAGTATTAACCCATAGAGGTTATTAACCTGTTGGGGGGCAGTATTAACCCATAGAGGTTATTAACCTGTTGGGGGGCAGTATTAACCCATAGAGGTTATTAACCTGTTGGGGGGGCAGTATTAACCCATAGAGGTTATTAACCTGTTGGGGGCAGTATTAACCCATAGAGGTTATTAACCTGTTGGGGGGGGCAGTATTAACCCATAGAGGTTATTAACCTGTTGGGGGGGCAGTATTAACCCATAGAGGTTATTAACCTGTTGGGGGGCAGTATTAACCCACAGAGGTTATTAACCTGTTGGGGGGGCAGTATTAACCCATAGAGGTTATTAACCTGTTGGGGGGGCAGTATTAACCCATAGAGGTTATTAACCTGTTGGGGGGGCAGTATTAACCCATAGAGGTTATTAACCTGTTGGGGGGCAGTATTAACCCATAGAGGTTATTAACCTGTTGGGGGGGCAGTATTAACCCATAGAGGTTATTAACCTGTTGGGGGGGGCAGTATTAACCCATAGAGGTTATTA
>NC_059447.1:1362500-1397500 GCF_905237065.1 Salmo salar
CTCACAGCTGTAATCACTCTTAGAGACTTACCCAGAAAGACACACAGCTGTAATCGCTCTTAGAGACTTACCCAGAAAGACTCACAGCTGTAATCGCTCTTAGAGACTTACCCAGAAAGACTCACAGCTGTAATCGCTCTTAGAGACTTACCCAGAAAGACTCACAGCTGTAATCGCTCTTAGAGACTTACCCAGAAAGACTCACAGCTGTAATCGCTCTTAGAGACTTACCCAGAAAGACTCACAGCTGTAATCGCTCTTAGAGACTTACCCAGAAAGACTCACAGCTGTAATCGCTCTTAGAGACTTACCCAGAAAGACTCACAGCTGTAATCGCTCTTAGAGACTTACCCAGAAAGACTCACAGCTGTAATCGCTCTTAGAGACTTACCCAGAAAGACTCACAGCTGTAATTGCTCTTAGAGACTTACCCAGAAAGACTCACAGCTGTAATCGCTCTTAGAGACTTACCCAGAAAGACTCACAGCTGTAATCGCTCTTAGAGACTTACCCAGAAAGACTCACAGCTGTAATCGCTCTTAGAGACTTACCCAGAAAGACTCACAGCTGTAATCGCTCTTAGAGACTTACCCAGAAAGACTCACAGCTGTAATCGCTCTTAGAGACTTACCCAGAAAGACTCACAGCTGTAATCGCTCTTAGAGACTTACCCAGAAAGACTCACAGCTGTAATCGCTCTTAGAGACTTACCCAGAAAGACTCACAGCTGTAATCGCTCTTAGAGACTTACCCAGAAAGACTCACAGCTGTAATCGCTCTTAGAGACTTACCCAGAAAGACTCACAGCTGTAATCACTGCAAAAGGTGGGTCTAACATGTATTGACTCAGGTGTGAATACTTATGTAAATGAGATTTCAGTATTTCGTTTTCAATAAATGTGCAAAAATGTCTAAAAACATGTTTTCACTTTGTCATTATGAGGTATTGTGATGTCATTATGAGGTATTGTGTTTAGATGGATGAGATTTAAAAAAAAACATTTAATCCATTTTGAATTCAGGCTGTAACATGTGGAATAAGTAAAGGGGTATGAATACTTTGTAAAGGAGGCCAGTGTTCCTGTTTAAATGTCCAGTACCCTACCCCCTTCCTATCCTAGTTCCTAACTCTACCCCCTTCCTATCCTAGTTCCTAACTCTACCCCCTTCCTATCCTAGTTCCTAACTCTACCCCCTTCCTATCCTAGTTCCTAACTCTACCCCCTTCCTATCCTAGTTCCTAACTCTACCCCCTTCCTATCCTAGTTCCTAACTCTAACCCCTTCCTATCCTAGTTCCTAACTCTACCCCCTTCCTATCCTAGTTCCTAACTCTACCCCCTTCCTATCCTAGTTCCTAACTCTACCCCCTTCCTATCCTAGTTCCTAACTCTAACCCCCTTCCTATCCTAGTTCCTAACTCTACCCCCTTCCTATCCTAGTTCCTAACTCTACCCCCTTCCTATCCTAGTTCCTAACTCTACCCCCTTCCTATCCTAGTTCCTAACTCTAACCCCCCCCTTCCTATCCTAGTTCCTAACTCTACCCCCTTCCTATCCTAGTTCCTAACTCTACCCCCTTCCTATCCTAGTTCCTAACTCTAACCCCCCTTCCTATCCTAGTTCCTAACTCTAACCCCCCTTCCTATCCTAGTTCCTAACTCTACCCCCTTCCTATCCTAGTTCCTAACTCTACCCCCTTCCTATCCTAGTTCCTAACTCTACCCCCTTCCTATCCTAGTTCCTAACTCTACCCCCCTTCCTATCCTAGTTCCTAACTCTACCCCCTTCCTATCCTAGTTCCTAACTCTACCCCCTTCTTATCCTAGTTCCTAACTCTACCCCCTTCCTATCCTAGTTCCTAACTCTACCCCCTTCCTATCCTAGTTCCTAACTCTACCCCCTTCCTATCCTAGTTCCTAACTCTAACCCCTTCCTATCCTAGTTCCTAACCCCCCTTCCTATCCTAACTCTAACCCCTTCCTATCCTAGTTCCTAACCCCTTCCTATCCTAACTCTACCCCCTTCCTATCCTAGTTCCTAACTCTACCCCCTTCCTATCCTAGTTCCTAACTCTACCCCTTCCTATCCTAGTTCCTAACTCTACCCCCTTCCTATCCTAGTTCCTAACTCTAACCCCCCTTCCTATCCTAGTTCCTAACTCTAACCCCCTTCCTATCCTAGTTCCTAACTCTAACCCCCCTTCCTATCCTAGTTCCTAACTCTAACCCCCCTTCCTATCCTAGTTCCTAACTCTAACCCCCTTCCTATCCTAGTTCCTAACTCTAACCCCTTCCTATCCTAGTTCCTAACTCTACCCCCTTCTTATCCTAGTTCCTAACTCTACCCCCTTCCTATCCTAGTTCCTAACTCTACCCCCTTCCTATCCTAGTTCCTAACTCTACCCCCTTCCTATCCTAGTTCCTAACTCTAACCCCTTCCTATCCTAGTTCCTAACTCTACCCCCTTCATATCCTAGTTCCTAACTCTACCCCCTTCCTATCCTAGTTCCTAACTCTAACCCCCCTTCCTATCCTAGTTCCTAACTCTAACCCCTTCCTATCCTAGTTCCTAACTCTAACCCCCCTTCCTATCCTAGTTCCTAACTCTAACCCCTTCCTATCCTAGTTCCTAACTCTACCCCCCTTCCTATCCTAGTTCCTAACTCTACCCCCTTCCTATCCTAGTTCCTAACTCTAACCCCTTCCTATCCTAGTTCCTAACTCTACCCCCTTCCTATCCTAGTTCCTAACTCTACCCCCTTCCTATCCTAGTTCCTAACTCTACCCCCTTCCTATCCTAGTTCCTAACTCTAACCCCTTCCTATCCTAGTTCCTAACTCTAACCCCCCTTCCTATCCTAGTTCCTAACTCTACCCCCTTCCTATCCTAGTTCCTAACTCTCACCCCCTTCCTATCCTAGTTCCTAACTCTACCCCCTTCCTATCCTAGTTCCTAACTCTACCCCCTTCCTATCCTAGTTCCTAACTCTACCCCTTCCTATCCTAGTTCCTAACTCTAACCCCCCCTTCCTATCCTAGTTCCTAACTCTAACCCCCCCTTCCTATCCTAGTTCCTAACTCTAACCCCCCTTCCTATCCTAGTTCCTAACTCTACCCCCTTCCTATCCTAGTTCCTAACTCTACCCCCTTCTTATCCTAGTTCCTAACTCTAACCCCCCTTCCTATCCTAGTTCCTAACTCTACCCCCCTTCCTATCCTAGTTCCTAACTCTACCCCCCTTCCTATCCTAGTTCCTAACTCTAACCCCCCTTCCTATCCTAGTTCCTAACTCTAACCCCCCTTCCTATCCTAGTTCCTAACTCTACCCCCCTTCCTATCCTAGTTCCTAACTCTAACCCCCCTTCCTATCCTAGTTCCTAACTCTACCCCCCTTCCTATCCTAGTTCCTAACTCTAACCCCCCTTCCTATCCTAGTTCCTAACTCTACCCCCCTTCCTATCCTAGTTCCTAACTCTACCCCCTTCCTGTCCTAGTTCCTAACTCTACCCCCTTCCTGTCCTAGTTCCTAACTCTAACCCCTTCCTATCCTAGTTCCTAACTCTAACCCCCCTTCCTATCCTAGTTCCTAACTCTAACCCCCTTCCTATCCTAGTTCCTAACTCTAACCCCCCTTCCTATCCTAGTTCCTAACTCTAACCCCCTTCCTATCCTAGTTCCTAACTCTAACCCCCTTCCTATCCTAGTTCCTAACTCTACCCCCTTCCTATCCTAGTTCCTAACTCTACCCCTTCCTATCTTCTAACCCCTTCCTATCCTAGTTCCTAACTCTACCCCCTTCCTATCCTAGTTCCTAACTCTACCCCCTTCCTATCCTAGTTCCTAACTCTACCCCCTTCCTATCCTAGTTCCTAACTCTAACCCCCTTCCTATCCTAGTTCCTAACTCTACCCCCTTCCTATCCTAGTTCCTAACTCTACCCCCTTCCTATCCTAGTTCCTAACTCTACCCCTTCCTATCCTAGTTCCTAACTCTACCCCCTTCCTATCCTAGTTCCTAACTCTAACCCCTTCCTATCCTAGTTCCTAACTCTACCCCCTTCCTATCCTAGTTCCTAACTCTAACCCCCCCTTCCTATCCTAGTTCCTAACTCTAACCCCCCTTCCTATCCTAGTTCCTAACTCTACCCCCTTCCTATCCTAGTTCCTAACTCTAACCCCCCTTCCTATCCTAGTTCCTAACTCTAACCCCCTTCCTATCCTAGTTCCTAACTCTACCCCCTTCCTATCCTAGTTCCTAACTCTACCCCCTTCCTATCCTAGTTCCTAACTCTACCCCCTTCCTATCCTAGTTCCTAACTCTAACCCCCCCTTCCTATCCTAGTTCCTAACTCTAACCCCCCTTCCTATCCTAGTTCCTAACTCTACCCCCTTCCTATCCTAGTTCCTAACTCTACCCCCTTCCTATCCTAGTTCCTAACTCTACCCCCTTCCTATCCTAGTTCCTAACTCTACCCCCTTCTTATCCTAGTTCCTAACTCTACCCCCTTCCTATCCTAGTTCCTAACTCTACCCCCTTCCTATCCTAGTTCCTAACCCCTTCCTATCCTAGTTCCTAACTCTAACCCCCCCTTCCTATCCTAGTTCCTAACTCTAACCCCCCTTCCTATCCTAGTTCCTAACTCTAACCCCCCCTTCCTATCCTAGTTCCTAACTCTACCCCCTTCCTATCCTAGTTCCTAACTCCCCTTCCTATCCTAGTTCCTAACTCTAACCCCCCTTCCTATCCTAGTTCCTAACTCTAACCCCCCCTTCCTATCCTAGTTCCTAACTCTAACCCCCCCTTCCTATCCTAGTTCCTAACTCTACCCCCTTCATATCCTAGTTCCTAACTCTACCCCCTTCCTATCCTAGTTCCTAACTCTACCCCCCTTCATATCCTAGTTCCTAACTCTACCCCCTTCCTATCCTAGTTCCTAACTCTACCCCCTTCATATCCTAGTTCCTAACTCTACCCCCTTCCTATCCTAGTTCCTAACTCTACCCCCTTCCTATCCTAGTTCCTAACTCTACCCCCTTCCTATCCTAGTTCCTAACTCTACCCCCTTCATATCCTAGTTCCTAACTCTACCCCCTTCCTATCCTAGTTCCTAACTCTACCCCCTTCCTATCCTAGTTCCTAACTCTAACCCCTTCCTATCCTAGTTCCTAACTCTACCCCCTTCCTATCCTAGTTCCTAACTCTACCCCCTTCCTATCCTAGTTCCTAACTCTAACCCCTTCCTATCCTAGTTCCTAACCCCTTCCTATCCTAGTTCCTAACTCTAACCCCCCCCTTCCTATCCTAGTTCCTAACTCCAACCCCCCCCTACCTCCTTCCTATCCTAGTTCCTAACCCCCCCCCCTCCTCTTCCTCCCCCAGGCCTGTGCGTGATGATGGGAGCGTCCATCTACACGGCGGAGAGAGAAGGTTTTACGGAGGAGTCTCTGAGGAAAGGGGGGTACGGTTCATCCTACGTCCTGGCTTGGATCAGTTTCCCCATGACCGTCGTCAGTGGACTCATGTATCTGGTGTTGAGGAAACGCAAATAATAAAAAACTCATCTCTACAAGACCAAACAAACACAACGTCTAAAATCTCCTGCCTGTAGGGAGAAGTGTTCATTATTTTCACCTCCACACGTTATAAATCTAAAAGAGGGAAGTGTGTTAACTAAGTCTGTTAGCTAAAAAGGTAACTCCCAAAAACGTTTATTTTTGTTGTTGTTGTTAAGAGCGTCTGTTTTTAAAAGACCCCAGTGTGGCGGAGAAACGTTTTCTCCACACTGTGTGGTTGGAATGAGACTGGGACATATCAGACTGTTTTTGGCTGGGATGGAGTTGGGGCCTTCCACGGGGACGTCAATGCGGTACATTTTAGTTTAATAGACCAATAAAATGGTGTATAGTTGAAAAATACATGATGCCAGAACGATGGTTAAGACTGAGCAGTACAACACTGTGTTAAGTCCTACTAGAGTAAACCTAGTGTAGAAGGTGGAATATGTAGGATTGTTCGTCTGTCTGTCTCCCTCCCCCTGCCGGCCTGTCTGTCTCCCTCCCCCTGCCGGCCTGTCTGTCTGTCTCCCTCCCCCAGGCCTGTCTGTCTCCCTCCCCCTGCCGGCCTGCCCGTCTGTCTGCCTGTCTGTCTCCCTCCCCCAGGCCTGTCTGCCTCCCTCTCCCTGCCGGCCTGTCTCCCTCCCCCAGGCCTGTCTGCCTCCCTCCCCCTGCCGGCCTGTCTGTCTGCCTCCCTCCCCCTGCCGGCCTGTCTGTCTGTCTGCCTCCCTGCCGGCCTGTCCGTCTGCCTCCCTGCCGGCCCGCCTGTCTGTCTGCTTGCTGGCCTACCGGCCGGTCTGTCTGTCTGCTTGCCAGTCTATCTGGTGAAAGATGCTGAGGTTAATATCGAGGACATTAAAGACTGGGGGGGGGGTAGGATGATCCACTATCTAACTGGAATAAAAACAGAATGGAACCCTCTAGAACACTGCGTCTGAGTTTTCACTGATACAATACAACCTCTATAGTGGTGACGTCCCATAGACAGGCTGTTATAACAGGGGTCTATAGGCTGTTATAACAGGGGTCTATAGTGGTGACGTCCCATAGACACAGTCTGTTATAACAGGGGTCTATAGGCTGTTATAACAGGGGTCTATAGGCTGTTATAACAGGGGTCTATAGTGGTGACGTCCCATAGACAGTCTGTTATAACAGGGGTCTATAGGCTGTTATAACAGGGGTCTATAGTGGTGACGTCCCATAGACACAGTCTGTTATTACAGGGGTCTATAGGCTGTTATAACAGGGGTCTATAGGCTGTTATAACAGGGGTCTATAGTGGTGAGGTCCCATAGACACAGTCTGTTATAACAGGGGTCTATAGTGGTGAGGTCCCATAGACACAGTCTGTTATAACAGGGGTCTATAGGCTGTTATAACAGGGGTCTATAGTGGTGACGTCCCATAGACACAGAGGCTGTTATAACAGGGGTCTATAGGCTGTTATAACAGGGGTCTATAGTGGTGACGTCCCATAGACAGGCTGTTATAACAGGGGTCTATAGGCTGTTATAACAGGGGTCTATAGTGGTGACGTCCCATATACAGTCTGTTATAACAGGGTCTATAGGCTGTTATAACAGGGGTCTATAGGCTGTTATAACAGGGGTCTATAGTGGTGACGTCCCATAGACACAGAGGCTGTTATAACAGGGGTCTATAGGCTGTTATAACAGGGGTCTATAGGCTGTTATAACAGGGGTCTATAGTGGTGACGTCCCATAGACACAGAGGCTGTTATAACAGGGTCTATAGGCTGTTATAACAGGGGTCTATAGTGGTGACGTCCCATAGACAGTCTGTTATAACAGGGCTCTATAGGCTGTTATAACAGGGTCTATAGGCTGTTATAACAGGGGTCTATAGTGGTGACGTCCCATAGACACAGTCTGTTATAACAGGGGTCTATAGGCTGTTATAACAGGGGTCTATAGGCTGTTATAACAGGGGTCTATAGTGGTGACGTCCCATAGACAGTCTGTTATAACAGTGGTCTATAGGCTGTTATAACAGGGGTCTATAGTGGTGACGTCCCATAGACAGTCTGTTATAACAGGGGTGTATAGGCTGTTATAACAGGGGTCTATAGGCTGTTATAACAGGGGTCTATAGTGGTGACGTCCCATAGACAGTCTGTTATAACAGGGGTGTATAGGCTGTTATAACAGGGGTCTATAGGCTGTTATAACAGGGGTCTATAGTGGTGACGTCCCATAGACACACAGTCTGTTATAACAGGGGTCTATAGGCTGTTATAACAGGGTCTACATTTCATCAGTCTGTTATAACAGGTCTACATTTCATCAGTCTGTGTTTATAACAGGTCTACATTTCATCAGTCTGTGTTTATAACAGGGTCTACATTTCATCAGTCTGTGTTTATAACAGGGTCTACATTTCATCAGTCTGTTTATAACAGGTCTACATTTCATCAGTCTGTGTTTATAACAGGGTCTACATTTCATCAGTCTGTGTTTATAACAGGTCTACATTTCATCAGTCTGTGTTTATAACAGGGTCTACATTTCATCAGTCTGTGTTTAACAGGTCTACATTTCATCAGTCTGTGTTTATAACAGGTCTACATTTCATCAGTCTGTTATAACAGGTCTACATTTCATCAGTCTGTGTTTATAACAGGGTCTACATTTCATCAGTCTGTTTATAACAGGTCTACATTTCATCAGTCTGTTATAACAGGTCTACATTTCATCAGTCTGTGTTTATAACAGGGTCTACATTTCATCAGTCTGTGTTTATAACAGGGTCTACATTTCATCAGTCTGTGTTTATAACAGGGTCTACATTTCATCAGTCTGTGTTTATAACAGGGTCTACATTTCATCAGTCTGTGTTTATAACAGGGTCTACATTTCATCAGTCTGTGTTTATAACAGGGTCTACATTTCATCAGTCTGTGTTTATAACAGGGTCTACATTTCATCAGTCTGTGTTTATAACAGGGTCTACATTTCATCAGTCTGTTATAACAGGGTCTACATTTCATCAGTCTGTGTTTATAACAGGTCTACATTTCATCAGTCTGTGTTTATAACAGGGTCTACATTTCATCAGTCTGTGTTTATAACAGGTCTACATTTCATCAGTCTTTTGTTGCAGGACATCTTCACCATGGGTTCAATCTGAAATGAGTTATTTCACAGAGTTACTCTTTAGGAGGTCCGTTACATATGATATGTCAGATTTCTGAAAAAGTCAATTTACTTTAAATAATCAGAACATTATATCTGTATCAACCACCTTTTAACTTGGAGCTAGAACGTTCTGTCCGTATCAACCACCTTTTAACTTGGCGCTAGAACGTTCTGTCCATATCAACCACCTTTTAACTTGGAGCTAGAACGTTCTGTCCATATCAACCACCTTTTAACTTGGCGCTAGAACGTTCTGTCCATATCAACCACCTTTTAACTTGGCGCTAGAACGTTCTGTCTGTATCAACCACCTTTTAACTTGGTGCTACTTTCTGTTGAGAAGCAATTGCTTGCTATGATTAAGGTTGGGTTAGGGATCGCTGAAACGGCATCGTGGACTAACGGCTCTCTCCAATCTGGATCGCTGAAACGGCATCGTGGACTAACGGCTCTCTCCAATCTGGATCGCTGAAGCAATATAATTTTTTTTGAGACAACATGTGAATGCAGTTTCTATCAGGCTGTAATGCTGAATTTCAGCAATACAGATTGGATAGAACCAGTAATGTTCAAAGTCTGTTGCTGTACCATTACTTTGCAATGACAATAATGGTCAAATTAAGATCCTATAACCTGGTGGAGTTATTTTATGGTCTTATCCACATTGAGGCAGAATGATATTAAAACACATTTAGGAGGCAGAAAGAGAGCCCGTATGATATTGGAATGATACATTCATCTCTATGGCCTGATTCATTTCACTACTACTAGCAGCATTTAGCGTTACTGTGTCTTTACAACCCCCCTCTGCCACCTGTTGGTTCAGATTCAAAATGGCACCCTATTCTCTACCAGAGAGCTGGTCTAAAGTAGTGTACTAGATAGGGAATAGGGTGTCATAGAGCCCTGGTTCAAAGTAGTGTACTAGATAGGGAATAGGGTGTCATAGAGCCCTGGTTCAAAGTAGTGTACTAGATAGCGAATAGGGTGTCATAGAGCCCTGGTTCAAAGTAGTGTACTAGATAGGGAATAGGGTGCCATAGAGCCTTGATCCAAAGTAGTGTACTAAATAGGGAATAGGGTGCCGTTTGGTGTTGAACCCTAGAAGCCAGTGTAATTGACTGACAGGTCACTACAGTAAAGAGTTACACATCATGGTTTGTCGTTGTTGTGGCAAATTATTTACACTTTGACTTCTGTGGTCGAAGTTGATAGATTTGACTGATGAAATGGACCAAAATTGGATCATGTCCTCTACAGACCCAGGGGACAGCCCGGCGGTGTTCAGTAGGGAAACTCTACAGCCCGACGGTGTTCAGTAGGGAAACTCACGCCCCGGTGTTCATGAATCCCTGTTCATGGGAAACTCCGTGTTCAGGTGGGAAACTCTACAGCCCGGCGGTGTTCATGAAACTCTACAGCGGGTGTTCAGGTGGGAAATCCGCCCGGCGGTGTTCAGGTGGAACACCATAGCGTGTTTGAAACCAGGTACTACCTTGAAGTTGTTAAACACTAAATTAACGTTTCTTATTGTACAAGATGGGGCTGCATCTCCCCTGTTTCATAATGTTTTATCCATAATGAACAGCACCCAGGCTACCCCCTCAACACGCTACAGGTCAAACTAGGAGATTAAAAGAACACACATTATGATTCTGAAGACTAGAAAGCATCGTCTCTGTTGATGTGTTTGTAAATGAAGTATCATTCCCTCGTGGCATAACACCAGTAGGATGTGGAAACGGGGTGTGATGGACATGATAAGATGTTACTGAAGGCTCTTTCTACCCTGGATTCTATTACATTCTATATAGCATTCTATATAGCACTCTATTGGATTCTATTACATTCTATATAGCATTCTATTAGATTCTTTATTGGATTCTATATAGCATTCTATTAGATTCTTTATTGGATTCTATATAGCATTCTATTAGATTCTATATAGCATTCTATTAGATTCTATATAGCATTCTATTAGATTCTTTAATGGATTCTATATAGCATTCTATTAGGTTCTATATAGCATTCTATTAGATTCTTTATTGGATTCTATATAGCATTCTATTAGATTCTTTATAGCATTCTATTAGATTTAATATTGGATTCTATATAGCATTCTATTAGATTCTATATAGCATTCTATTAGATTCTATATAGCATTCTATTAGATTCTATATAGCATTCTATTAGATTCTATATAGCATTCTATTAGATTCTTTATTGGATTCTATATAGCATTCTATTAGATTCTATATAGCATTCTATTGGATTGTATATAGCATTCTATTAGATTCTATAGGATTCTATATAGCATTATATTGGATTCTATAGAGCATTCTATTAGATTCTACATAGCATTATATTGGATTCTATAGAGCATTCTATTAGATTATATATAGCATTATATTAGATTCTATATAGCATTATATTGGATTCTATATAGCATTATATTAGATTCTATAGAGCATTATATTAGATTCTATAGAGCATTATATTAGATTCTATAGAGCATTATATTAGATTCTATAGAGCATTATATTGGATTCTATAGAGCATTATATTAGATTCTATAGAGCATTCTATTGGATTCTATAGAGCATTCTATTAGATTCTATATAGCATTCTATTGGATTCTATATAGCATTCTATTGGATTCTATATAGCATTCTATTGGATTCTATAGCATTCTATTGGATTCTATATAGCATTCTATTGGATTCTATATAGCATTCTATTGGATTCTATACCATTCTATTCTACCCCAACAGCAGCTTCTGTTTGTCTTTGTTGTTTCCATAGAGACAGAGCCCTCCCAGCCTGGGCTCATCATAGGAGTTTGGTCTTATTAAATGTATTTTATATTAAAGTGACTTCTTGTCCCCTGTGATCATTGGTCCTGGTAACTGTATAGGTCAATGTCTGCGTCCCCCATTCTCCACCCTTAATCCCCAAGTGTACACTTTGTCTTGCACACTTTCTCGCGTGGATTTAACAACAAAAAAATGTTGGAAATTCCCAGCCTCCAGCCAATGCATACACCAATCTTATGTGAAGTGCACACTTGTGGGGGAAAAAAAGGGTGTAGACTCGGGACACAGCCTAGGAATGAAAGTGCTAGTTGACGTGAAGGAGACTGTGGGGTTTCTGGGGATCTGGTGCCACCTGCTGGTGAACCACAGCTCAGTGTCTGTATTCATAAAGCGTCTCAGGGTAGGAGTGCTGATCCAGGATCAGTTTGGCCTTTTTCCAATCATGATGAATAAGGTCAGGAAGGCACCTGATCCTAGATCAGAACAGAGAGACATTTACAAAAAAACAGGTGTAGATCTACTACTACTACAAAGGGTCTGGTAACTCCACAGTCCTGGAGAGAGATGGTGTCTGGTAACTCCACAGTCCTGGAGAGCGATGGTGTCTGGTAACTCCACAGTCCTGGAGAGCGATGGTGTCTGGTAACTCCACAGTCCTGGAGAGAGATGGTGTCTGGTAACTCCACAGTCCTGGAGAGAGATGGTGTCTGGTAACTCCACAGTCCTGGAGAGAGATGGTGTCTGGTAACTCCACAGTCCTGGAGAGAGATGGTGTCTGGTAACTCCACAGTCCTGGAGAGAGATGGTGTCTGGTAACTCCACAGTCCTGGAGAGAGATGGTGTCTGGTAACTCCACAGTCCTGGAGAGAGATGGTGTCTGGTAACTCCACAGTCCTGGAGAGAGATGGTGTCTGGTAACTCCACAGTCCTGGAGAGAGATGGTCTCTATTCAGAGGGTCTGGTAACTCCACAGTCCTGGAGAGAGATGGTGTCTGGTAACTCCACAGTCCTGGAGAGCGATGGTGTCTGGTAACTCCACAGTCCTGGAGAGAGATGGTGTCTGGTAACTCCACAGTCCTGGAGAGAGATGGTGTCTGGTAACTCCACAGTCCTGGAGAGAGATGGTGTCTGGTAACTCCACAGTCCTGGAGAGAGATGGTGTCTGGTAACTCCACAGTCCTGGAGAGAGATGGTGTCTGGTAACTCCACAGTCCTGGAGAGAGATGGTGTCTGGTAACTCCACAGTCCTGGAGAGAGATGGTGTCTGGTAACTCCACAGTCCTGGAGAGAGATGGTGTCTGGTAACTCCACAGTCCTGGAGAGAGATGGTCTCTATTCAGAGGGTCTGGTAACTCCACAGTCCTGGAGAGAGATGGTCTCTATTCAGAGGGTCTGGTAACTCCACAGTCCTGGAGAGAGATGGTGTCTGGTAACTCCACAGTCCTGGAGAGAGATGGTGTCTGGTAACTCCACAGTCCTGGAGAGAGATGGTGTCTGGTAACTCCACAGTCCTGGAGAGAGATGGTGTCTGGTAACTCCACAGTCCTGGAGAGAGATGGTGTCTGGTAACTCCACAGTCCTGGAGAGAGATGGTGTCTGGTAACTCCACAGTCCTGGAGAGAGATGGTGTCTGGTAACTCCACAGTCCTGGAGAGAGATGGTGTCTGGTAACTCCACAGTCTTGGAGAGATGGTGTCTGGTAACTCCACAGTCCTGGAGATGGTGTCTGGTAACTCCACAGTCCTGGAGAGATGGGTCTGGTAACTCCACAGTCCTGGAGAGATGGGTCTGGTAACTCCACAGTCCTGGAGAGAGATGGTCTCTATTCAGAGGGTCTGGTAACTCCACAGTCCTGGAGATGGTGTCTGGTAACTCCACAGTCCTGGAGAGATGGGTCTGGTAACTCCACAGTCCTGGAGAGAGATGGTGTCTGGTAACTCCACAGTCCTGGAGAGAGATGGTGTCTGGTAACTCCACAGTCCTGGAGAGAGATGGTGTCTGGTAACTCCACAGTCCTGGAGAGAGATGGTGTCTGGTAACTCCACAGTCCTGGAGAGAGATGGTGTCTGGTAACTCCACAGTCCTGGAGAGAGATGGTGTCTGGTAACTCCACAGTCCTGGAGAGAGATGGTGTCTGGTAACTCCACAGTCCTGGAGAGAGATGGTGTCTGGTAACTCCACAGTCCTGGAGAGAGATGGTGTCTGGTAACTCCACAGTCCTGGAGAGAGATGGTGTCTGGTAACTCCACAGTCCTGGAGAGATGGTGTCTGGTAACTCCACAGTCCTGGAGAGATGGTGTCTGGTAACTCCACAGTCCTGGAGAGATGGGTCTGGTAACTCCACAGTCCTGGAGAGATGGGTCTGGTAACTCCACAGTCCTGGAGAGAGATGGTCTCTATTCAGAGGGTCTGGTAACTCCACAGTCCTGGAGATGGTGTCTGGTAACTCCACAGTCCTGGAGAGATGGGTCTGGTAACTCCACAGTCCTGGAGAGAGATGGTGTCTGGTAACTCCACAGTCCTGGAGAGATGGTGTCTGGTAACTCCACAGTCCTGGAGAGAGATGGTGTCTGGTAACTCCACAGTCCTGGAGAGAGATGGTGTCTGGTAACTCCACAGTCCTGGAGAGAGATGGTGTCTGGTAACTCCACAGTCCTGGAGAGAGATGGTGTCTGGTAACTCCACAGTCCTGGAGAGAGATGGTGTCTGGTAACTCCACAGTCCTGGAGAGAGATGGTGTCTGGTAACTCCACAGTCCTGGAGAGAGATGGTGTCTGGTAACTCCACAGTCCTGGAGAGAGATGGTGTCTGGTAACTCCACAGTCCTGGAGAGATGGTTGGTATTTAGGCCATTGTATTTGAAATCAGATGTGTTAGTGCTGGGCTGGGACAAAAGCCTGCACAGTCAGAAGCTCTGGGCCATACAGACACAGACAAACCTTTTTCATATCATCAAAGACGGTCACAAACTTTACAAGGACAAGTTAGGAAACCGTGAGATAGTTTATTATACAATGGTGGTTAAAAGTTGAACAAGAAAGTTATGAAATAACAGGTGTGACTGGTAGTCATGACAACATCACTAACAGAGTGACCCAACTAGGACAGATATACTAACACAGTGACCAAACTAGGACAGATATACTAACAGAGTGACTCAACTAGGACAGATGTTCTAACAGAGTGACTCAACTAGGACAGATGTACTAACAGAGTGACTCAACTAGGACAGATATACTAACAGAGTGACCCAACTAGGACAGATGTACTAACAGAGTGACCCAACTAGGAGAGATGTACTAACAGAGTGACCCAACTAGGACAGATGTACTAACAGAGTGACCCAACTAGGACAGATGTACTAACAGAGTGACCCAACTAGGACAGATGTACTAACAGAGTGACCCAACTAGGACAGATGTACTAACAGAGTGACTCAACTAGGACAGATATATTAACAGTGTGACTCAACTAGGACAGATATACTAACAGTGTGACTCAACTAGGACATATGTACTAACAGAGTGACCCAACTAGGACAGATATACTAACAGTGTGACTCAACTAGGACATATGTACTAACAGAGTGACCCAACTAGGACAGATATACTAACAGAGTGACTCAACTAGGACAGATGTACTAACAGTGTGACTCAACTAGGACAGATATACTAACAGAGTGACTCAACTAGGACATATGTACTAACAGAGTGACCCAACTAGGACAGATGTACTAACAGAGTGACCCAACTAGGACAGATATATTAACAGAGTGACTCAACCCAGATGTTGGTTTCGGGTTTCAGTGATTAAAGATGCAGAATGACACCAGGTCGGTTACCGCGGTGATGAAGGATGAGTCTCCATCTTTAAACCCTGTGGTCCTCATCAGTCTAATATTCCAGGTTTTCTGGGTGAAGTCTCCATCTTTCACCACGTCTACATTCAGGTTAGTTCCTAACTAATTAGTGACTTTAAATTCATCAAATCAAGTACAAGGGTGGAGTGAAACACACCCCCCACCCCACAGACGCTCCCCCCACAGACACTCGCCCCCACATAGACGCTCGGTCCCCCCCAGACGCTCGGCCCCCCTCCTCCCCCTCAGACGCTCGGCCCCCCCTCCCCACAGACGCTCAGCACCCCCCCCACAGACGCTCGCCCCCCTCCCCCACAGACGCTCGGTCCCCCCCAGACGCTCAGCCCCCTCCTCCCCCCCCCCCAGACGCTCGGCCCCCTCCCCCCACAGACGCTCGCGCACCCCCCTCCCCCCACAGACGCTCAGCCCCCCCCTCCCCCCACAGACGCTCAGTCCCACCCTCCCCCACAGACGCTCGGCCCCCCTCCTCCGTGGAATTCGTTGGGACGCGTCGCTGAGCATCCCTCATTGGATCGGTGTAATGCTGTTGAAAATACATCTGTTCCTCTTTAGATGGCAGCACAGAGAATACCAGAGTCTAGCAGGTCACTAGATCTCAGTAACCTTTCACCTCCCAGCCACATCTCTACGCCAGGAGGACAGTCTGTATGTCGCTGTACGGTCCGTAGCGACCGTACCGGTCCTTGCCCACCACGATCACGTAGGTGGTACCCGATTGGTACTTGGTTACCGTGACAGCCATGGGCAGGGCCAGGGCCTTGACCACACCCACATTCCTCCAGGACGGGGAGACGCTGCTGCTATGACTCTCCTGAGCGATGTAGATACTGGAGGGGAGAGAGAGGGAGGGAGGGAGAAGAGAGAGGGGGAGGAGAGAGAGAGAGGGAGGGAGGAGGAGAGAGGGGGAAAGAGAGAGGGAGAGAAGAGAGAGGGGGAGAGAGGGGAGGGGGAGGGAGAGAGAAGAGAGGGGGAGAGAGGGGAGGGAAGAGAGAGGGAGGGAGGGGAGGAGAGAAGAGGGAGGGAGGGAGGGAGGGGGAGGGAGGGAGGGAGGGAGGGAGGAGGGGGAGGAGAGAAGAGGGAGGGAGGGAGGAGGAGAGAGGGAGAGAGGGGGAGAGAGGAGGGAGGAGAGAAGAGGGAGGGGGAGGGAGAGAAGAGGGGAGGGAGGGAGAAGAGAGAGGGGGAGGGAGAAGAGAGAGGGGGAGGGAGGGAGAAGAGAGAGGGGGAGGGAGGGAGAAGAGAGAGGGGAGGGAGGGAGGGAGAAGAGAGAGGGGAGGGAGGGAGGGAGAAGAGAGAGGGGGAGGGAGGGAGGGAGAAGAGAGAGGGGAGGGAGGGAGGGAGAAGAGAGAGGGGGAGGGAGAGGGGGAGGAAGAGAGAGGGGGAGGAGAGAGAGAGGGAGGAGAGAGAGAGAGAGAGGGAGGAGGAGAGAGGGAGGGAGGAGGAGAGAGAAAGAGAGAGGGAGGAGGAGAGAGAGGGAGGAGGAGAAAGAAAGAGAGAGGGAGGAGGAGAGAGAGGGAGGAGGAGAAAGAAAGAGAGAGGGAGGAGGAGAGAGAGGGAGGGAGGAGGAGAGAGAGAGAGGGGGAGGGGAGAGAGAGAGAGGGAGGGAGGAGAGAGAAGAGAGAGAGAGGGAGGGAGAGAAGGGGGAAGAGAGGTAGGAGAGAGAGGGAGACATTCCTTTCTATTGTTGTTTGTAAATGGTAATCATAAATCACCAAAAACGTGGAGATGATTTCAGTTGATTTGAAAGTTGGACAAATTGCACAACTTGCCCCATTCACTTTCACAGCCAGCGAGAGCCCGGTCGCTCTGTGTGTCTGTACCTGTAACTGTCCATGTCGGGCGCTGCGGGGTCTTCCTCAATGACCCTCCAGTGGATGACCAGACAGGGGGCAGGGTTTCGGATACGGGCCAGGTGTACTAGGGGCTTCTGGGGGATGGAGTAAGAGGCGGCCTCGAGAGGGAGGGAGGAAGGGAATGGGGTTGGGGGGAGAGGAGGGAGACGGGACAGCAGCTCACTCTGAGACGGAGGAACACGAAGAGGGACTGGAGGACACGAGGACTCCTCTGTCTTAACCGTGGTTTCCATCTTCACCGTGCCCTCCGTTTTAACTGGACCATCTGGAGACGTGACTGGTGGTCTGGTCACTGGTACTACAGAAGCCTCTACCTTCTACACACACAAGAGAAGGGAGAGGTTATATGGTCTGAAAGGTACTGAGAGAGAAAAACAGAAAATCACTACTTTCAGAAGACTATATTGTTGCTGGATCATAACCACCAATCACCACCGATCACCACCGATCACCACCGATAACCACCGATCACCACCGATCACCACCGACAACCACCAATAACCACCGATAACCACCAATAACTACAGATAACCACTAATAACCACCAATAACCACTAATAACCACTAATAACTACCAATAACTACCAATAACTACCAATAACTACCAATAACCACCAATAACTACCAATAACCACCGATAACCACCAATAACTACAGATAACCACTAATAACTACCAATAACTACCAATAACTACCAATAACTACCAATAACTACCAATAACCACCAATAACTACCAATAACCACCAATAACTACCAATAACCACTAAAAACTACCAATAACCACTAATAACTACCAATAACCACTAAAAACTACCAATAACCACTAAAAACTACCAATAACCACTAATAACTACCAATAACCACTAATAACTACCAATAACCACTAATAACTACCAATAACCACTAATAACTACCAATAACCACTAAAAACTACCAAAAACCACTAATAACTACCAATAACCACCAATAACTACCAATAACCACTAAAAACTACCAATAACCACTAATAACTACCAATAACCACTAATAACTACCAATAACCACTAATAACTACCAATAACCACTAATAACTACCAATAACCACTAATAACTACCAATAACCACTAAAAACTACCAAAAACTACCAATAACTACCAATAACCACTAAAAACTACCAATAACCACTAAAAACTACCAATAACCACTAAAAACTACCGATAACCATCGATAACCACCGATAACCACCGATAACCACCGATAACCACCGATAACCACCGATAACCACCGATAACCGCCAATAACCGCCAATAACCGCCAAACTACTAATAACCACCAATAACTACCAATAACCACTAATAACTACCAATAACCACTAAAAACTACCAATAACCACTAATAACTACCAATAACCACTAATAACTACCAATAACCACTAAAAACTACCAAAAACTACCAATAACTACCAATAACCACTAAAAACTACCAATAACCACTAAAAACTACCAATAACCACTAAAAACTACCGATAACCACCGATAACCATCGATAACCACCGATAACCGCCGATAACCGCCAATAACCGCCAATAACCGCCAATAACCGCCAATAACCGCCAATAACCGCCAAACTACTAATAACCACCAATAACCACTAATAACTACCAATAACTACTAATAACTGCCAATAACCGCCAATAACCGCCAATAACCGCCAATAACCGCCAAACTACTAATAACCACCAATAACCACTAATAACTACCAATAACTACTAATAACCACTAATAACCGCTAATAACCACTGTCAGAAGACTATATTGTTGCTGGATCATAACCACTAATAACTACCAATCACCACTAATAACTACCAATAACTACCAATAACCACCAATAACTACCAATAACTACCAATAACTACCAATAACTACCAATAACTACCAATAACTACCAATAACTACCAATAACTGCCAATAACTGCCAATAACTGCCAATAACTGCCAATAACTACCAATAACCACTAATAACCACCAATAACTACCAATAACCACCAATAACTACTAATAACCACTGTCAGAAGACTATATTGTTGCTGGATCATAACCACTAATAACTACCAATCACCACTAATAACTACCAATAACTACCAATAACCACCAATAACTACCAATAACTACCAATAACTACCAATAACTACCAATAACTACCAATAACTACCAATAACTACCAATAACTACCAATAACTGCCAATAACTGCCAATAACTGCCAATAACTGCCAATAACTACCAATAACTGCCAATAACCGCCAATAACCACCAATAACCACCAATAACTACCAATAACCACTAATAACTACCAATAACCACTGTCAGAATACTATATTGTTGCTGGATCATAACCACTAATAACCACTAATAACCGCTAATAACTGCTAATAACCACTGTCAGAATACCATTGACAGTGACAGGTGACATGGAATGCAGAGAGGTCAGAGGTCAGAGCGTAGCAGGAACCTACCAGGACTTGAGGAGAGAGAACGGGAGGAAGAGGAGAAAGAGGCGGAGGCGGAGTGGTAGGAGGAGGAAGAGGGATGTTTTGTTTCTTTCCATTCCTCTCTTTTTCCCTCTTCCTGTCTGGGGCCTTTTTATTGGACATCTAGAGAGACAAACCAACCAACCACAGACAAGCTGTTAGTATCAGAACCTCATCAGTAGGTGTGTGTAGTGTTTATGTGTGTGTGTGTGTGTGTGTGAGTGTGGAGTGTGAGCCCCCCCGAGTTAGCCCCTGCATGTGTGTAGGTGTGTAGTGTGTGTGTGTGTGTGTGTGTGTACGTTACCATTTTCTGCCAGAAACCATCTACAACCTTCCTCTTCTTCTCAGCTGAGTCCTCCTCATCAGAATCTGACCTGAACAACATGGATTATAAAGAGATAAATATATTATTAAACACTGAACAAAAACATTAAAAACACAACATGTAAAGGGCTGGTTCCATGTTTCATGGACAAACTAACAAATTCAATTTTTTTTTTTTATTTAAAGACTTCGGTGGCGGCTTATGGTAGAATTATAATATTGAATGTACCCACGACCCCCCTTTATATCTTAACGATATAACATTAATAAAATGATAATAATCTACCAACAGCTCTAACAAGATGGCCACCGCAGTAAATACTGACTGGCACCCGAACTAACAGAAAGACCCGTATACTACAAATACATACTGTATACTGAGATATACTACAAATACATACTGTATACTGAGATATACTACAAATACATACTGTATACTGAGATATACTACAAATACATACTGTATACTGAGATATACTACAAATACATACTGTATACTGAGATATACTACAAATACATACTGTATACTGAGATATACTATAAATACATACTGTATACTGAGATATACTACAAATACATACTGTATACTGAGATATACTATAAATACATACTGTATGTCCTGAGTTATATACTGAGATATACTACAAATACATACTGTATGTCCTGATATATATATATATATGTGTGTGTGTGTGTACACATATATCTGTATGTCTTGAGTTATATACTATAAATACATACTGTATGTCCTGAGTTATATACTATAAATACATACTGTATGTCCTGAGTTATATACTATAAATACATACTGTATGTCCTGAGTTATATACTATAAATACATACTGTATGTCCTGAGTTATATACTATAAATACATACTGTATGTCCTGAGTTATATATTATAAATACATACTGTATGTCCTGAGTTATATATTATAAATACATACTGTATGTCCTGAGTTATATACTATAAATACATACTGTACGCCCTGAGTTATATACTATAAATACATACTGTATGTCCTGAGTTATATACTATAAATACATACTGTATGTCCTGAGTTATATACTATAAATACATACCGTAATTTGCGGAAGTTTGAAACGTTTTCCTCGTAGTCGGGAGGGAGCTGCTGACACAGACTCGTCTGTACCCTGATGGACAGGCCTTTACGTCTCAGAAATCTGAGACACCACGATGGTCCGCCTCTAAAATCCTCAAACTTCATTGCGGTGGCGATTGTTTTGGCTTTCAGTCGGATCTGCGCAGTAGAAACACCTCGGCCGTCTGCTCTCCGTGTGTCGACCCAGTCTTCCAGCTCATTTTCAAGTTCGGGCCATCTGCTTTTCCTCCCTCTGAAAGCTTTAGTTGTCTTTTTGCACTGAGTCAATTCCTCACGCTGCTGTTTCCAACGTCTTATCATCGACTCATTAAGACCAAGCTCCTGTGCAGCATCTCTGTTTCCTTTCCCAACGGCCAGATCAATCGCCTTCAACTTGAAAGCTGCATCATATGCATTTCTCCGTGTCTTTTCCATGATGAGGTTGACAAAATGACTACCGTAATCAGAATGATGGGAAGTTTGAGAGCGCTCGATTTAATCTAAACAGTAAACAAAAATAGTTGTTTTGACCTTAAACCCCGTTCGCCAATTTCATTGGTCTAATGAAAGCTTCATGCCGCCAAAAAACTGAGCACGTCACAGAATGTGTTTTTTTTTTTTTTTTAAATCCATATATTAGCCGCGTCATTGTTTAAGCCGCGAGGTTCAAAGCGTGAGAAAAAAAGTATTTGATCCCCTGCTGATTTTGTACGTTTGCCCACTGACAAAGAAATGATCAGTCTATAATTTTAATGGTAGGTTTATTTGAACAGTGAGAGACAGAATAACAACAAAAATATCCAGTGTCAAAAATTGTATAAATTGATTTGCATTTTACTGAGGGAAATAAGTATTTGACCCCTCTTCAAAACATGACTTAGTACTTGGTGGCAAAACCCTTGTTGGCAATCACAGAGGTCAGACGTTTCTTGTAGTTGGCCACCAGGTTTGCACACATCTCAGGAGGGATTTTGTCCCACTCCTCTTTGCAGATCTTCTCCAAGTCATTAAGGTTTCGAGGCTGACGTTTGGCAACTCGAACCTTCAGCTCCCTCCACATATTTTCTATGGGATTAAGGTCTGGAGACTGGCTAGGCCACTCCAGGACCTTAATGTGCTTCTTCTTGAGCCACTCCTTTGTTGCCTTGGCCGTGCGTTTTGGGTCATTGTCATGCTGGAATACCCATCCACAACCCATTTTCAATGCCCTGGCTGAGGGAAGGAGGTTCTCACCCAAGATTTGACGGTACATGGCCCCGTCCATCGTCCCTTTGATGCGGTGAAGTTGTCCTGTCCCCTTAGCAGAAACACACCCCCAAAGCATAATGTTTCCACCTCCATGTTTGACGGTGGAGATGGTGTTCTTGGGGTCATAGGCAGCATTCCTCCTCCTCCAAACACGGCGAGTTGAGTTAATGTCAAAGAGCTCCATTTTGGTCTCATCTGACCACAACACTTTCACCCAGTTGTCCTCTGAATCATTCAGATGTTCATTGGCAAACTTCAGAAGGGCATGTATATGTGCTTTCTTGAGCAGGGGGACCTTGCGGGCGCTGCAGGATTTCAGTCCTTCACGGCGTAGTATGTTACCAATTGTTTTCTTGGTGACTATGGTCCCAGCTGCCTTGAGATCATTGACAAGATCCTCCCGTGGAGTTCTGGGCTGATTCCTCACCGTTCTCATGATCATTGCAACTCCACGAAGTGAGATCTTGCATGGAGCCCCAGGCCGAGGGATATTGACAGTTCTTTTGTGTTTCTTCCATTTGCGAATAATCGCACCAAATGTTGTCACCTTCTCACCAAGCTGCTTGGCGATGGTCTTGTAGCCCATTCCAGCCTTGTGTAGGTCTACAATCTTGTCCCTGACATCCTTGGAGAGCTCTTTGGTCTTGGCCATGGTGGAGAGTTTGGAATCTGATTGATTGATGGCTTCTGTGGACAGGTGTCTTTTTTAAAGGTAACAAGTTGCGGTTAGGAGCACTCCCTTTAAGAGTGTGCTCCTAATCTCAGCTCGCTACCTGTATAAAAGACACCTGGGAGCCAGAAATCTTTCTGATTGAGAGGGGGTCAAATACTTATTTCCCTCATTAAAATGCAAATCATTTTATAACATTTTTGACATGCGTTTTTCTGGATATTTTTGCTGTTATTCTGTCTCTCACTGTTCAAATAAACCTACCATTAAAATTATAGACTGATCCTTTCTTTGTCAGTGTGCAAACTTACAAAATCAGCAGGGGATCAAATACATTTTCCCCCCCAAATACTTTTTACACCCCTGTCAGAGCCAGGGGTGTAAAGGAGATTTCATTTCATAGCGGTACAGGACCTACTGTGTGTGTGTGTGTGTACTGTTACGTGTGTGTGTGTGTGTGTGTCTACCTGCTGATGTCCACAGTACCCAGTCCACTCTCAGTCTCGGTCTCAGTCAGGTCCACAAGACCAGAACCCAGCATCCTCTGGTGAAACACACATCATTATCTTTCACAAAGACTCATTACCACCATGGAACATACAAACAATGGTGTGTTCTACAGTGTTGTTAGAGAGAGGAGAGAGAGAGAGGACAGAGGACAGAGAGAGAGGACAGAGAGAGGACAGAGAGAGAGAGAAGAGAGAGGACAGAGAGAGAGAGGACAGAGAGAGAGAGAGAGAACAGAGAGAGAGAGAGAGGACAGAGAGAGGACAGAGAGAGAGAGAGGACAGAGAGAGAGAGAGAAAGGGAGAGAGAGAGAGAGAGAGAGAGAGAGAGAGAGAGAGAGAGAGAGAGAGAGGAGAGAGAGGACAGAAAGGAGAGAGAGAGACAGAAAGGAGAGAGAGGACAGAAAGGAGAGAGAGGACAGAAAGGAGAGAGAGGACAGAAAGGAGAGAGGACAGAGAGAGAGAGAGAGGACAGAAAGGAGAGAGAGGACAGAAAGGAGAGAGAGGACAGAGAGAGAGGACAGAAAGGAGAGAGAGGACAGACAGACAGAGAGGAGGAGAGTGTGTGTGAGTCCTACCTGATTGTGTTTAACTCCTGGAGGTCGTAGCATCCTGACATAAGAGATGGCTGCATCTCCCCTCCTCTTAACCTTCTTTATGTGAGCCTGAGAAACACAGAGATATTCCACCTCTTACTATGGTTTCTATTAGCAGAGGGTTATTCCACCTCTTACTATGGTTTCTATTAGCAGAGGGTTATTCCACCTCTTACTAGGGTTTCTATTAGCAGAGGGTTATTCCACCTCTTACTAGGGTTTCTATTAGTAGAGGGTTATTCCACCTCTTACTAGGGTTTCTATTAGTAGAGAGAAAGAGAGGAGGGTTATTCCACCTCTTACTAGGGTTTCTATTAGTAGAGAGAGAGAGAGGAGGGTTATTCCACCTCTTACTAGGGTTTCTATTAGTAGAGAGAGAGAGAGAGGAGGGTTATTCCACCTCTTACTAGGGTTTCTATTAGTAGAGAGAGAGAGAGAGGAGGGTTATTCCACCTCTTACTAGGGTTTCTATTAGTAGAGAGAGAGAGAGAGAGGAGGGTTATTCCACCTCTTACTAGGGTTTCTATTAGTAGAGAGAGAGAGGAGGGTTATTCCACCTCTTACTAGGGTTTCTATTAGTAGAGAGAGAGAGGAGGGTTATTCCACCTCTTACTAGGGTTTCTATTAGTAGAGGGTTATTCCACCTCTTACTAGGGTTTCTATTAGTAGAGAGAGAGAGGAGGGTTATTCCACCTCTTACTAGGGTTTCTATCAGTAGAGAGAGAGAGGAGGGTTATTCCACCTCTTACTAGGGTTTCTATTAGTAGAGAGAGAGAGGAGGGTTATTCCACCTCTTACTAGGGTTTCTATTAGCAGAGAGAGAGAGGAGGGTTATTCCACCTCTTACTAGGGTTTCTATTAGTAGAGAGAGAGAGGAGGGTTATTCCACCTCTTACTAGGGTTTCTATTAGTAGAGAGAGAGGAGGGTTATTCCACCTCTTACTAGGGTTTCTATTAGTAGAGAGAGAGAGGAGGGTTATTCCACCTCTTACTAGGGTTTCTATTAGTAGAGAGAGAGGAGGGTTATTCCACCTCTTACTAGGGTTTCTATTAGTAGAGAGAGAGAGAGAGGAGGGTTATTCCACCTCTTACTAGGGTTTCTATTAGTAGAGAGAGAGAGGAGGGTTATTCCACCTCTTACTACGGTTTCTATTAGTAGAGAGAGAGAGGAGGGTTATTCCACCTCTTACTAGGGTTTCTATTAGTAGAGAGAGAGAGAGGGGAGGGTTATTCCACCTCTTACTAGGGTTTCTATTAGTAGAGAGAGAGAGAGAGAGGAGGGTTATTCCACCTCTTACTAGGGTTTCCATTAGCAGAGAGAGAGAGGAGGGTTATTCCACCTCTTACTAGGGTTTCTATTAGTAGAGAGAGAGAGGAGGGTTATTCCACCTCTTACTAGGGTTTCTATCAGTAGAGAGAGAGGAGGGTTATTCCACCTCTTACTAGGGTTTCTATTAGTAGAGAGAGAGAGGAGGGTTATTCCACCTCTTACTAGGGTTTCTATTAGTAGAGAGAGAGAGAAGGGTTATTCCACCTCTTACTAGGGTTTCTATTAGTAGAGAGAGAGGAGGGTTATTCCACCTCTTACTAGGGTTTCTATTAGTAGAGAGAGAGGAGGGTTATTCCACCTCTTACTAGGGTTTCTATTAGTAGAGAGAGGAGGGTTATTCCACCTCTTACTAGGGTTTCTATCAGTAGAGAGAGAGAGGAGGGTTATTCCACCTCTTACTAGGGTTTCTATTAGTAGAGAGAGAGAGAAGGGTTATTCCACCTCTTACTAGGGTTTCTATTAGTAGAGAGAGAGGAGGGTTATTCCACCTCTTACTAGGGTTTCTATTAGTAGAGAGAGAGGAGGGTTATTCCACCTCTTACTAGGGTTTCTATTAGCAGAGGGTTATTCCACCTCTTACTAGGGTTTCTATTAGTAGAGAGAGAGGAGGGTTATTCCACCTCTTACTAGGGTTTCTATAAGTAGAGAGAGAGAGGAGGGTTATTCCACCTCTTACTAGGGTTTCTATTAGTAGAGAGAGAGGAGGGTTATTCCACCTCTTACTAGGGTTTCTATTAGCAGAGGGTTATTCCACCTCTTACTAGGGTTTCTATTAGTAGAGAGAGAGAGGAGGGTTATTCCACCTCTTACTAGGGTTTCTATTAGTGGAGAGAGAGAGGAGGGTTATTCCACCTCTTACTAGGGTTTCTATTAGTAGAGAGAGAGAGGAGGGTTATTCCACCTCTTACTAGGGTTTCTATTAGTAGAGAGAGAGAGAGGAGGGTTATTCCACCTCTTACTAGGGTTTCTATTAGTAGAGAGAGAGGAGAGGAGGGTTATTCCACCTCTTACTAGGGTTTCTATTAGTGGAGAGAGAGAGGAGGGTTATTCCACCTCTTACTAGGGTTTCTATTAGTAGAGAGAGAGAGAAGGGTTATTCCACCTCTTACTAGGGTTTCTATTAGTAGAGAGAGAGAGGAGGGTTATTCCACCTCTTACTAGGGTTTCTATTAGTAGAGAGAGAGAGGAGGGTTATTCCACCTCTAGCTCACATACTGTAAATAGTTGATTTGGAGTCACGTTACAGCGAAGAAGGATAAACATTTCCCCCCCCCCTCCAGTCTGTGTATGGCCTGGTCCCCCCTCCTTACCTCCAGTCTGTGTATGGCCTGGTCCCCCCCTCCTTACCTCCAGTCTGCGTATGGCCTGGTCCCCCCTCCTTACCTCCAGTCTGCGTATGGCCTGGTCCCCCCCCTCCTTACCTCCAGTCTGTGTATGGCCTGGTCCCCCCCCTCCTTACCTCCAGTCTGCGTATGGCCTGGTCCCCCCCTCCTTACCTCCAGTCTGTGTATGGCCTGGTCCCCCCCCCTTACCTCCAGTCTGTGTATGGCCTGGTCCCCCCCCCTCCTTACCTCCAGTCTGTGTATGGCCTGGTCCCCCCCCCTCCTTACCTCCAGTCTGCGTATGGCCTGGTCCCCCCCTCCTTACCTCCAGTCTGTGTATGGCCTGGTCCCCCCCCCTTACCTCCAGTCTGCGTATGGCCTGGTCCCCCCCTCCTTACCTCCAGTCTGCGTATGGCCTGGTCCCCCCCCCTCCTTACCTCCAGTCTGTGTATGGCCTGGTCCCCCTCCTCCTTACCTCCAGTCTGCGTATGGCCTGGTCCCCCCCTCCTTACCTCCAGTCTGTGTATGGCCTGGTCCCCCCCCTCTCCTTACCTCCAGTCTGTGTATGGCCTGGTCCCCCCCCCCCTCCTTACCTCCAGTCTGTGTATGGCCTGGTCCCCCCCCTCCTTACCTCCAGTCTGTGTATGGCCTGGTCCCCCCCTCTCCTTACCTCCAGTCTGTGTATGGCCTGGTCCCCCCCCTCCTTACCTCCAGTCTGTGTATGGCCTGGTCCCCCCTCTCCTTACCTCCAGTCTGTGTATGGCCAGGTCGTATTTCGGTTCACATTCCAGTAACTGGACCCTCTCTAGTAGAGACGCCATCTTGGATTCAGACTGTTTCATGGCACTATGCACCTCCTGCTGGAGCAGACCCTGTACCTGGGGAGAACACACACCTGGTTAATATATACACACCTGGTTAATACACACACACCTGGTTAATACACACACACCTGGTTAATATATACACACACCTGGTTAATATATACACACCTGGTTAATATATACACACCTTGTTAATATACACACACCTGGTTAATATATACACACACCTGGTTAATACACACACCTGGTTAATACACACACCAGACCTTGGACCCCTGGTTAATATATACACACCTGGTTAATATATACACACCTGGTTAATATATACACACCTGGTTAATACACACACCTGGTTAATATATACACACCTGGTTAATACACACACCAGACCCTGGACCTGGTTAATATATAAACACCTGGTTAATATATACACACCTGGTTAATATATACACACCTGGTTAATACACACACACACCTGGTTAATACACACACACACCTGGTTAATACACACACACCTGGTTAATACACACACACACCTGGTTAATACGAACACCTGGTTAATACACACACCTGGTTAATACACACACCTGGTTAATACACACCAGACCCTGGACCTGGACACAACGTACCAAAAACATTCCACAACAGAAAGCCAATGAATTAAGAGTTGTCATGACGTTTAATGGTACCCCCAGAGACACGACAGAGTCATTCCAACTGAATATGACCAGACTGCTTACCTCATACTTGGAGAACATCTTGATTGGCTGGTCAGAGTCAGGTGACCCATCTTCATGCTCTCTGGTCCTCTTCCTCATCCTGGTGAGGATGAAGACAGACTGGTTAAACTAAACTAAAGCCAACAGTTATATTTCTGGATGGTTAATGATTATATATGAAATATTGAACAGAAAAGATATATTTTTTAAACACAACATGCAACAATTATCCAAGAGTTAACTGATATCAGTCAATTTAAATCAATTAATTGGCCTTAATCTATGGATTTCACTATGACTGGGAAGAGGCGCAGCCATTGGTGGGGATCCAGGCCTAGCCAATCAGAATGATTTCCCCCCCCCCAACAAAAGTGATTTATTATTACAGACATAAATACTCAACAATACTCAATATTAAGAGGGATGTAAACTACATTTGAGAGAAATAAGCTTCCTGTGCGTATTGGAATCTAAATAACAGATTGCCTCTCATCCACTTGTCGTCCCCTTGTGACATAGTTTGAACATCAGAAAACACATTTTGTTTAAGCGTGTCAGCCATGTTTTTTTTAAAGGCAGTAAATGAGGTTGAATGAACTGTTTCGCTGCCAGACAAGGCTCCTCTGAAAGCCAGGTGTAGCAGTGGTAAGGTGTCGGGGACTGGGCTGTCGGGGACTCGGGGACTGGGCTGTCGGGGACTCGGCTGTCGGGGGCTGGGCTGTCGGGGACTCGGGGACTGGGCTGTCGGGGACTGGGCTGTCGGGGACTCGGGGACTGGGCTGTCGGGGACTCGGGGACTGGGCTGTCGGGGACTGGGCTGTCGGGGCTGTCGGGGACTGGGCTGTCGGGCTGTCGGGGCTGTCGGGGACTGGGCTGTCGGGCTGTCGGGGACTGGGCTGTCGGGGACTCGGGGACTGGGCTGTCGGGGACTTCGGGGACTTCGGGGACTGGGCTGTCGGGGACTGGGCTGTCGGGGACTGGGCTGTCGGGGCTGTCGGGGACTGGGCTGTCGGGCTGTCGGGGCTGTCGGGGACTGGGCTGTCGGGGTCGGGGCTGTCGGGGCTGTCGGGGACTGGGCTGTCGGGGACTGGGCTGTCGGGGACTGGGCTGTCGGGCTGTCGGGGACTGGGCTGTCGGGGATGTCGGGGGCTGGGCTGTCGGGGACTGGGCTGTCGGGGCTGTCGGGGACTGGGCTGTCGGGGCTGTTGGGGACTGGGCTGTCGGGGACTGGGCTGTTGGGGACAGCTTTATGTCGGCCCTAACAGTGTGTGGGCACCGTTTGTCACCGTCATTGTACAATTAAGGTATTGTTTAATGTTGTGTTGTTGTTTTGCTGACATGCACCCCCCCCCACCACCAAGATTTACATGCTAAAATCACCACTGCCTTGGCCTGTAGCATTTAAGCGAGAGAGAGAGAGAACATTATTTTAAGATAGCGAGCCCTGATGCCAATAACTCGACTGCCTTCAGCACGGAGAGAGAGACGGACCTGACGATATCCTCACCTTACTATGGTGCCAATAGGATATGTATTGCAATTCGATACTGTGATTTTATTGTGAGTCGAGGTTCCAAAACATATTGATCACCATGTTTGATCGGCTATGAAAAGCCAACTGACATTTACTCCTGAGGTGCTGACTTGTTGCACCCTCGACAACTACTATGATTATTATTATCTGACCCTGCTGGTCATCTATGAACATTTGATCATCTTGGCCATGTTCTGTTATAATCTCCACCCGGCACAGCCAGAAGAGGACTGGCCACCCTCACCGGTTCCCTACCCAGACAGCCAGAAGAGGACTGGCCACCCCTCATAGCCTGGTTCCTCTCTACCCAGTATAGCCAGAAGAGGACTGGCCACCCTCATAGCCTGGTTTCTCCCGGCACAGCCGAAGAGGACTGGCCACCCCTCTGCTGTCCTCTCTCCCAGTACAAGAAGAGGACTGCACCCTCATGCCTGGTTCTCTCACCAGTACAGCCAGAAGAGGACTGGCCACCCCTCATAGTCTGGTTCCTCTCTACCCTACAGCCAGAAGAGGACTGGCCACCCTCTGCCTGGTTCTTAGAACCCCTCATAGCCTGGTTCCTCTCAGGTTTCTTCCCAGGTTTTGGCCTTTCTAGGGAGTTTTTCCTAGCCACCGTGCTTCTACACCTGCATTGCTTGCTGTTTGGGGGTTTTAGGTACTTTCTGACAACTGCTGATGTAAAAAAAGGGCGTTATAAATAAATGTGATTTATTGCTGCAGAAGGACAAGAGAGAATCATGAGAAAATTAGTTGGGAATAACTAAAAGTGATACATGGAATATTTAAAAAAGGAACAGAAACCGTAAATGACAGGAAATACATGGATTTCCATGACAGAATTTTGGACTGACCAATGTAGATATTTTTCAAATACATGAAACTTTAAAAGTTTCATATCAAGCAATGTTGATTTTCAAAAATCTTTTGGACATCTGAGTCAGAAAATGATATATGATTGGATAAGATATAAAACCTTACAGATATGGGGCGGCAGGGTAGCCTAGTGGTTTAGCTGACAATAAAGGCCCTGTTTATACAGCTTTGTAGGTTCTGGTCCCAGGAGTAGAGGATGATGACGTAAGCAGTGACATCATCAGGACGCGACTTAGGGTTTAATAAAACAACTACAGAATTTTTTTTTATTGATGCTGAACTTACTCAGCAACATTCGAGCTATGTTCCTGTTTGTCAACTTCTGTCTGCAATTGCATTAATAAAGGTTTTTGAATGATTTAATTAAAGATATTGTCATAATGCTAATTTCACCAATGAACCAATGATTGACAAGGATGGACGTAAGGAACGAAACCTAACAGTAGGTTGGGGGATGGGAACCCATATCTCCTGACTGAAAACATGGCCGTCTCATGGTAGGATGGGAACCCATATCTCCTGAATGAAAACATGGCCGTCTCATGGTAGGATGGGAACCCATATCTCCTGAATGAAAACATGGCCGTCTCATGGTAGGATGGGAACCCATATCTCCTGAATGAAAACATGGCCGTCTCATGGTAGGATGGGGGATGGGAACCCATATCTCATGAATGAAAACATGGCCGTCTCATGGTAGGATGGGAACCCATATCTCCTGAATGAAAACATGGCCGTCTCATGGTAGGATGGGAACCCATATCTCCTGAATGAAAACATGGCCGTCTCATGGTAGGATGGGAACCCATATCTCCTGAATGTTTTGGCATTCAGTTCCAAAAAGTCGCTTTCTGACATTCTCTCTCTCTCTCTCTCTCTCTCTCTCTCTCTCAAATCACATGAACGACCCCTACATGTAGTCCAAGGCCACCCACCAAACAAGGCTTCAGAAAAAAAGCCCTTCTGTGACATAGGAAACAAAACTGTAAAGTGTCAACATCATTAAGTACATAGTTCCATGAATATGTACCTCGCTTTGCGCACGGGGGCATTGTTTGGGGGTTTTAGGCTGGGTGTCTGTATAGCACTTTTGTGACATCTGCTGATGTAAAAAGGGCTTTATAAATACATCTGATTGATTGTCATGCTAAAAACAGAAAAGGGCCTTTCCCTAAAACTGTTGCCACAAAGTTGGAAGGACGCAATCATCTAGAAAGTCATTGTTGTAGCGTTAAGATGTTCCTTCACTGGAACTAAGGGGCCCGAACCATGAAAAACAGCCCCAGACCATTATTCCTCCTCCACCAAACTTTACAGTTTGGCACTATGCATTGGGGGAAGGTAGCGTTTTTCCTGACATCAGCCAAACCCAGATTTGTCTGTCAGACTGCCAGATGGTGAAGCGTGATTTATTTCTCCAGAGGACGTTGTTTCCACTGTTCCAGAGTCCAATGGCGGCGAGCAATAAATCAGCTCTAGCAGGGCAGAAATGTAAAGAAGCCCGCAACCTTTACACGTTTTCAAAGTGTTTAAGTTCATAAACATGATTTACACAATGTTGTTGACATTTTGCCGTTTCGTTTCTAGGCTCACGGTACAACACTTTTTTTTATTGTGTGACTTGGACTAATAACTAATCAAGTTTGTTACCTACATTTATTTGCAAGTTAGGTAACGTTAGCTGTTACTTGCCATATGCGCCCCATATTGGACTCGAACCAGTCACACTAGAAGTACCGTTACCCTATCGCTCCACAAATACCGTGGCCCTTACCGTACAAGGGGAAAACAACTATTTTAAGGACTCGGGGAGACATTTCACACCGGTTACACCAACACAATTCTGGTTTAAGATAACAACAACAAAAAATCCTCCCTCCGTCCCACCTTGTAATCGGGATGCAGGAAAAAGTAACGTTAAAGCTAAATAACGTTACATTTCTAACGTTAACTAGCAACGGCGCTAAAGAATCTCAACAATCTCTCCAACATTTCCAATGAATTAAGAACAAACCAACAAAAAAAACAATTCCAGATTAGAAAACGTAACACAAACCTGTCTCGATCTTTTTTGTTCTCTGCTAAGGGGCTTTTCTTTCTTGTCTAGTAGCTAGCTCCGTTAGCAGCTACCGAAAAACGGAGGAAAACAAGAGAGCACCGATTTCCTGGATTACCGGAAACGAACCCATCGGTAAATCTCAAAGAGAATATCGCGAGAATTCTTCAAAACATCTGGCGTGACTTTCTTGGGGTTTTTGAGACCATTCATTTCTCTCTGCTTGATGATGATGATTTAAAAAGTCACATATTCATTTGACAATATATTAACATTCCTCAACGATAACACGTAGTAATAAACAGATTAGGGCAATTTTTTTGGTAAAATTAGCTACATTTCCCTCAGCAAGATTTTTTTGGGGTTGAAAATCTATGGGGATATACAATGGGGTAAAGCATGGAAAATGGCTGACACATATTGTATCTGTAACAAGGTAAAGGACGTTTAATTTAAAGTGTTACATGGAATTTGTCCTGTAAAACATGTGTTGGAAAGATTCAAGCTGAATATAATTGTGATAATTGATATAATTGTGATTTCTGTGGAATGGAGAAAGTATCAAACCATTTTTCATTTTTGTATTTATTTTTTTAACCTGTATTTATAGTATAATTTTTGGGATTGACGTACAAAACTTTGTTACAAAGAAAACAGGACCGTTTGTACAATTTTAATGGTTTTAATATAATTATTTATTTTAGAAATTTTGACATTGAGAAAAAATGTTGTATATTTAATTCAACTGCTGATAATATTAGGGACATTTCACATCCACAAATGCCACCATGGCCTTTTTATTGCCTTTACCTCCCTTATCTCACCTCATTTGCTCACATTGTATATAGACTTATTGTTCTACTGTATTATTGACAGTATGTTTGTTTTACTCCATGTGTAACTCTGTGTTGTTGTATGTTGTCGAACTGCTTTGCTTTATCTTGGCCAGGTCGCAATTGTAAATGAGAACTTGTTTTCAACTTGCCTACCTGGTTAAATAAAGGTGAAATAAAAATAAATAAAATAAATAAATATGGTCTAATTCAAAAACGTTTTTTTCACTTTATAAATTAATTTATACAATATGGCAATACTTTAACTAAAATGAAAAACAAAACGTTTATATGTTGCTTGTTTGCCTCTTTTATTTGTTGATATTTATTTGTAAAAATCAAAACAAAAAAAATTGAGAAATTCAAAAAATATATATAAAAAAAGACAGTAACACGAAAGGGGTCGTTTGAGGGGTAAAGTTTGAGACTTACCATCAGACCAAAGCTTGAGGGCTGCAACCAAAGGGGTCGTTTGAGGGGTAAAGCCGCCTCATAGCACCGACTGCAGACCAAAGTCGTTATGCAGACCAAGGTCTTAGTAAAGCTGAAGCAACCGACTGCAGACCAAAGGGGTTGTTTGAGGGGGAGTAAAGTCGGGGGGGCAGGTGCATCTGCCGAAGTCGAAGGTCCCGACACTGATGTGGGTTTCCAACAGCAAGGCTCAAAGCAACATGGTGTTGCCTTGTTTACACAAGCACATCTTCAACCCATCACACACTCACAGTCTGGAAATATGTCTGTGTGTGTGTGTGTGTGTGTGTGTGTGTACATTGCACTATCAATTTGTGAGAAGGAGACACTCTAACATCCCATTCAATAGTAGAAAGCCTGTAGCTGTTTCAGTCATGTCTTTGGTAACCAGTCCGCATGAAGCAAACAGAAACACTGTAATGATTGGTTGACAGTAGAGCTAACGAGGATCCATAATAAATCCCAGGGAGAGTAGCCACTGCCTTGGCAGGAACTAACGAGGATCCATAATAAACCCCAGGGAGAGTAGCTGCTGCCTTGGCAGGAACTAACAAGGATCCATAATAAACCCCAGGGAGAGTAGCTGCTGCCTTGGCAGGAACTAACGGGGATCCATAATAAACCCCAGGAAGAGTAGCTGCTGCCTTGGCAGGAACTAACGGGGATCCATAATAAACCCCCAGGAAGAGTAGCTGCTGCCTTGGCAGGAACTAACGGGGATCCATAATAAACCCCAGGAAGAGTAGCTGCTGCCTTGGCAGGAACTAATGGGGATCCATAATAAATCCCAGGGAGAGTAGCTGCTGCCTTGGCAGGAACTAACGGGGATCCAT
>NC_059447.1:1400000-1417500 GCF_905237065.1 Salmo salar
TTGGCAGGAACTAATGGGGATCCATAATAAACCCCAGGAAGAGTAGCTGCTGCCTTGGCAGGAACTAACGGGGACCCATAATAAACCCCAGGAAGAGTAGCTGCTGCCTTGGCAGGAACTAATGGGGATCCATAATCAACCCTCAGGAAGAGTAGCTGCTGCCTTGGCAGGAACTAATGGGGATCCATAATAAACCCCAGGAATAGTAGCTGCTGCCTTGGCAGGAACTAACGGGGATCCATAAGAAACCCCAGGAAGAGTAGCTGCTGCCTTGGCAGGAACTAATGGGGATCCATAATAAACCCCAGGAATAGTAGCTGCTGCCTTGGCAGGAACTAACGGGGATCCATAATAAACCCCAGGAAGAGTAGCCGCTGCCTTGGCAGGAACTAATGGGGATCCATAATAAACCCCAGGAAGAGTAGCTGCTGCCTTGGCAGGAACTAATGGGGATCCATAATAAACCCCCAGGAAGAGTAGCTGCTGCCTTGGCAGGAACTAATGGGGATCCATAATAAACCCCAGGAAGAGCAGCTGCTGCCTTGGCAGGAACTAACGGGGATCCATAATAAACCCCAGGAAGAGTAGCTGCTGCCTTGGCAGGAACTAACGGGGATCCATAATAAACCCCAGGAAGAGTAGCTGCTGCCTTGGCAGGAACTAACGGGGATCCATAATAAACCCCAGGAAGAGTAGCTGCTGCCTTGGCAGGAACTAATGAGGATCCATGATAAACCCCAGGAAGAGTAGCTGCTGCCTGGACGGGAACTAATGGGGATCCATAATACACCCCAGGAAGAGTAGCCGTTGCCTTGGCAGGAACTAATGGGGATCCATAATAAACCCCAGGAAGAGTAGCTGCTGCCTTGACAGGAACTAATGGGGATCCATAATAAACCCCAGGAAGAGTAGCCGCTGCCTTGGCAGGAACTAATGGGGATCCATAATAATCCCCAGGAAGAGTAGCTGCTGCCTTGGCAGGAACTAACGGGGACCCATAATAAACCCCAGGAAGAGTAGCCACTGCCTTGGCAGGAACTAACGGGGATCCATAATAAACCCCAGGAAGAGTAGCTGCTGCCTTGGCAGGAACTAATGAGGATCCATGATAAACCCCAGGAAGAGTAGCTGCTGCCTGGACGGGAACTAATGGGGATCCATAATACACCCCAGGAAGAGTAGCCGCTGCCTTGGCAGGAACTAATGGGGATCCATAATAAACCCCAGGAAGAGTAGCTGCTGCCTTGGCAGGAACTAACGGGGACCCATAATAAACCCCAGGAAGAGTAGCCGCTGCCTTGGCAGGAACTAACGGGGATCCATAATAAACCCCAGGAAGAGTAGCTGCTGCCTTGGCAGGAACTAACGGGGATCCATAATAAACCCCAGGAAGAGTAGCCGCTGCCTTGGCAGGAACTAACGGGGATCCATAATAAACCCCAGGAAGAGTAGCCGCTGCCTTGGCAGGAACTAACGGGGATCCATAATAAACCCCAGAAAGAGTAGCCGCTGCCTTGGCAGGAACTAACGGGATCCATAATAAACCCCAGGAAGAGTAGCTGCTGCCTTGGCAGCAACTAACGGGGATCCATAATAAACCCCAGGAAGAGTAGCTGCTGCCTTGACAGGAACTAACGGGGATCCATAATAAACCCCAGGAAGAGTAGCTGCTGCCTTGGCAGGAACTAATGGGGATCCATAATAAACCCCAGGAAGAGTAGCTGCTGCCTTGACAGGAACTAACGGGGATCCATAATAAACCCCAGGAGGAGTAGCTGCTGCCTTGGCAGGAACTAATGGGGATCCATAATAAACCCCAGGAAGAGTAGCTGCTGCCTTGACAGGAACTAATGGAGATCCATAATAAACCCCAGGAAGAGTAGCTGCTGCCTTGGCAGGAACTAACGGGGATCCATAATAAACCCCAGGAAGAGTAGCTGCTGCCTTGGCAGGAACTAATGGGGATCCATAATAAACCCCAGGAAGAGTAGCTGCTGCTTTGGCAGGAACTAACGGGGATCCATAATAAACCCCAGGAAGAGTAGCTGCTGCCTTGGCAGGAACTAATGGAGATCCATAATAAACCCCAGGAAGAGTAGCTGCTGCCTTGACAGGAACTAACGGGGATCCATAATAAACCCCAGGAAGAGTAGCCGCTGCCTTGGCAGGAACTAATGGGGACCCATAATAAACCCCAGGAAGAGTAGCTGCTACCTTGGCAGGAGGCTGCACCATTGAGATCCACTCTGATTCCGCTCCAGCCATTACACCACGAGCCCGTCCTCTCCAATTAAGGTTGACACCAATCTCCTGCGCTAGCTATGCTAACAGCTTATATGAACAGGAGTTAGCATTTAGCAGTCACTTCTTCTAAACCTGAAAAAGAACAACCATCTAAATGTTACGGAACGAAAACAGTCGTCGATTATGACAGATTTGACGAATATCCACACACACACACACACGCACGCACGCACACACGCACACACACACACACACACACACACACACACACACACACACACACACACACACACACACACACACACACACACACACACACACACACACACACAGGAGCTTGGTTTCGTTGGTGGTGACAGTCCACCCTCCGTATAATGGGGATCAGCACAGCGCCAGGGAGCCAGGCAGGCAGGACCCCTTTCAGGGTATCACCCAACACTGTTTAGAGCTGACCCAATGATTGCCTGACTGGAATGGCTGTTTCTCCATTTTAATACTTGTCACTGTAACAGGAGGTGGGGGGAGAGAGAGTGGGGTGGGGGGGTGTTAGAGAGAGGGGGGAGGGATGGGGGTGGAGAGAGACGGGGTGGGATGGGGGGATACTGAGGAAGGGAAAGGGATGAGGGTAGAGAGAGAGGGGAGGGATGGAGAAAGTGGGGAAGAGGGTGAGGGAGGGAGGGAGGGAGGGAGGGAGGGAGGGAGGGAGGGAGGGAGGGAGGGAGGGAGGGAGGGAGGGAGGGAGGGAGGGAGGGAGGGAGGGGTAGGGAGGGAGGGAGGGAGGGAGGGAGGAAGCTGTACTTAGTGTTCTATGTATTCAGACTGGACATGGAACAGAGAGCACTGAGTGTATCGTGCAGCAGGTCACCTGGCTGTATGTGGTGTGTGTATCTGTGTGTGTGGTGTGTGTGTGGTGTGTGTGTGTGTGGCGTGTGTGTGGTGTGTGTGTGTGTGTGTGTGTGTGTGGTGTGTGTGTGTGTGTGTCTGTGTGTGTGGTGTGTGTGTCAAGGAATGTCACTCGCAATAACATCATCCTCTGAGGAGATGTAAAGGTCAAATGTGAATCTCAGAATACCTCCTGCCACAAACACATAGTGCTGATTGGATTAGGCCTGAGCGGTGAGCGGAATCCATATTTCTTAGACCACGATGTTGTGTAATGTTGAACGTAGAAATATTGTACATAGAACAGATACGCCTGGTGTTTCTATCAGCAGCTCTGTCAGATGTCTGTCGTAATGTTGACCCTCTGGAAATACAAAATGGTTACTTACCAAATGACACCTTTTCCCTGTACGATGGACTGCTGTTGACCAGAGTCCTTTTCCCTGTACGATGGACTGCTGTTGATCAGAGTCCTTTTCCCTGTACGATGGACTGCTGTTGACCAGAGTCCTTTTCCCTGTACGATGGACTGCTGTTGACCAGAGTCCTTTTCCCTGTACGATGGACTGCTGTTGACCAGAGTCCTTTTCCCTGTACGATGGACTGCTGTTGACCAGAGTCCTTTTCCCTGTACGATGGACTGCTGTTGACCAGAGTCCTTTTCCCTGTACGATGGACTGCTGTTGACCAGATGATGTTCTGATTATCCACACCATGAAGTTATATTGTCACTCTAATATACAGTACCAGTCAATCTTCTAAGAGTGTGCAACGCTGTCATCAAGGCAATTGGGTGGCTACTTTGAAGAATCAAAAATGTATTTCGATTTGTTTTAACACTTTTTTGGTTACAACATGATTCCATATGTGTTATTTCATAGTTTTGATGTCTTCACTATTATTCTACAGTGTAGAAAATAGTCAAAAAGAAAAACCCTTGAATGAGGTGTTCTAAAACTTTTGAACGGTAGTGTAGATATATTTTACTGCATAGAGACAAACACTGTATGTGAGGAACACATTCCTCGATTTACCACTGGCTGGACAACTGTCTTCCTTTGGGCTGGACAACTGTCTTCCTTTGGGCTGGACAACTGTCTTCCTTTGGGCTGGACAACTGTCTTCACTGGGCTGGACAACTGTCTTCACTGGGCTGGACAACTGTCTTTACTAGGCTGGACAACTGTCTTCACTAGGCTGGACAACTGTCTTCACTGGGCTGGACAACTGTCTTCCTTTGGGCTGGACAACTGACTTCCTTTGGGCTGGACAACTGTCTTCCTTTGGGCTGGACAACTGTCTTCACTGGGCTGGACAACTGTCTTCACTGGGCTGGACAACTGTCTTCCTTTGGGCTGGACAACTGTCTTCCTTTGGGCTGGACAACTGTCTTCACTGGGCTGGACAACTGTCTTCATTTGGGCTGGACAACTGTCTTCCTTTGGGCTGGACAACTGTCTTCACTGGGCTGGACAACTGTCTTCCTTTGGGCTGGACAACTGTCTTCCTTTGGGCTGGACAACTGTCTTCCTTTGGGCTGGACAACTGTCTTCACTGGGCTGGACAACTGTCTTCACTGGGCTGGACAACTGTCTTTACTAGGCTGGACAACTGTCTGCACTGGGCTGGACAACTGTCTGCACTGGGCTGGACAACTGTCTGCACTGGGCTGGACAACTATCATGGAGGAGTATATAAACCATATCAGACTATCATGGAGGAGAGGCAACCCTATCTGGAATGACCTATCTGGAATAACCCCACCTCACCGCCAGTCAGCCCTATCTGGAATAACCCCACCTCATCTCCAGGCAGCCCTATCTGGAATAACCCCACCTCATCGCAAGGCAGCCCTATCTGGAATAACCCCATCTCACCACCAGTCAGCCCTATCTGGAATAACCTATCTGGAATAACCCCACCTCATCGCCAAGCAGCCCTATCTGGAATAACCCCACCTCATCTCCAGTCAGCCCTATCTGGAATAACCCCACCTCATTTCCAGGCAGCCCTATCTGGAATAACCCCACCTAATCTCCAGGCAGCCCTATCTGGAATAACCCCACCTCATCGCCAAGCAGCCCTATCTGGAATAACCCCACCTCACCGCAAGTCAGCCCTATCTGGAATAACCCCACCTCATCTCCAGTCAGCCCTATCTGGAATAACCCCACCTCATAATCAAGCAGCCCTATCTGGAATAACCCCACCTCACCGCAAATCAGCCCTATCCGGAATAACCCCACCTCACCGCCAGTCAGCCCTATCTGGAATAACCCCACCTCACCGCAAATCAGCCCTATCCGGAATAACCCCACCTCACCGCCAGTCAGCCCTATCTGGAATAACCCCACCTCATCGCCAAGCAGCCCTATCTGGAATAACTCCACCTCACCGCCAGTCAGCCCTATCTGGAATAACCCCACCTCATCTCCAGTCAGCCCTATATGGAATAACCCCACCTCATCTCCAGTCAGCCCTATCTGGAATAACCCCACCTCACCGCATGTCAGCCCTATCTGGAATAACCCCACCTCATCGCCAAGCAGCCCTATCTGGAATAACCCCACCTCATTGCCAAGCAGCCCTATCTGGAATAACCCCACCTCACCGCAAATCAGCCCTATCTGGAATAACCCCACCTCACCGCCAGTCAGCCCTATCTGGAATAACCCCACCTCATCGCCAGGCAGCCCTATCTGGAATAACCCCACCTCACCGCCAGGCAGCCCTATCTGGAATAACCCCACCTCATCTCCAGTCAGCCCTATCTGGAATAACCCCACCTCATCTCCAGGCAGCCCTATCTGGAATAACCCCACCTCATCTCCAGTCAGCCCTATCTGGAATAACCCCACCTCATCGCCAAGCAGTCCTATCTGGAATAACCCCACCTCATCGCCAAGCAGTCCTATCTGGAATTACCTCACCTCACCGCCAGTCTGTCCTATCCGGAATAACCCCACCTCATCGCCAAGCATCCCTATCTGGAATAACCCCACCTTATCGCCAGTCAGCCCTATCTGGAATAACCCCACCTCATCTCCAGTCAGCCCTATCTGGAATAACCCCACCTCATCTCCAGTCAGCCCTATCTGGAATAACCCCACCTCATCACCAAGCAGCCCTATCTGGAATAACCCCACCTCATCACCAAGCAGCCCTATCTGGAATAACCCCACCTCATCACCAAGCAGCCCTATCTGGAATAACCCCACCTCATCATCAAGCAGCCCTATCTGGAATAACCCCACCTCATCTCCAGCGTTTAACGAAAACACCTTTAAGTCCTGGTTCCGAAGTGACATCATGAATGTGTACTCTGACGGCTCTCTTCTGTCGTCCAATCATTTACAACAAAGATTTGGGTTATTTTAAAGCCAATTTCTTTAAGTTCTTACAACTCAGATATCGGAATGAACCAAAGGCATCTGGCACCAAAGGCATCTGGCACCAAAGGCATCTGGCACCAAAGGCATCTAGCACCAAAGGCATCTGGCACTAAACACATCTAGCACCAAAGGCATCTAGCACCAAAGGCATCTAGCACCAAAGGCATCTGGCACCAAAGGCATCTGGGACCAAAGGCATCTGGCACCAAACACATCTAGCACCAAAGATATCTGGCACCAAAGGCATCTGGCACCAAAGGCATCTGGCACCAAAGGCATCTGGCACCAAAGGCATCTAGCACCAAAGGCTTCTAGCACCAAAGGCATCTAGCACCAAAGGCATCTAGCACCAAAGGCATCTAGCACCAAACACATCTAGCACCAAAGGCATCTAGCACCAAAGGCATCTGGCACCAAAGGCATCTGGGACCAAAGGCATCTGGAACCAAACACATCTAGCACCAAAGACATCTGGCACCAAAGGCATCTGGCACCAAAGGCATCTGGCACCAAACAAATCTAGCACCAAAGACATCTGGCACCAAAGGCATCTGGCACCAAAGGCATCTGGCACCAAACAAATCTAGCACCAAAGGCATCTAGCACCAAAGGCATCTGGGACCAAAGGCATCTGGCACCAAACACATCTAGCACCAAAGGCTTCTGGCACCAAAGGCATCTGGCACCAAAGGCATCTGGCACCAAAGGCATCTGCCACCAAACAAATCTAGCACCAAAGGCATCTAGCACCAAAGGCATCTGGGACCAAAGGCATCTGGCACCAAACACATCTAGCACCAAAGGCATCTGGCACCAAAGGCATCTGGCACCAAAGGCATCTGGCACAAAAGGCATCTGGCACCAAACAAATCTAGCACCAAAGGCATCTGGGACCAAAGGCATCTGGGACCAAAGGCATCTGGCACCAAACACATCTAGCACCAAAGGCATCTGGCACCAAAGGCATCTGGCACCAAAGGTATCTGGCACCAAAGGCATCTGCCACCAAACAAATCTAGCACCAAAGGCATCTAGCACCAAAGGCATCTGGGACCAAAGGCATCTGGCACCAAACACATCCAGCACCAAAGGCATCTGGCAACAAAGGCATCTGGCACCAAAGGTATCTGGCACCAAACAAATCTAGCACCAAAGGCATCTAGCACCAAAGGCATCTGGGACCAAAGGCATCTGGCACCAAACACATCTAGCACCAAAGGCATCTGGCACCAAAGGCATCTGGCACCAAAGGTATCTGGCACCAAAGGCATCTGCCACCAAACAAATCTAGCACCAAAGGCATCTAGCACCAAAGGCATCTGGGACCAAAGGCATCTGGCACCAAACACATCTAGCACCAAAGGCATCTGGCACCAAAGGCATCTGGCACCAAAGGTATCTGGCACCAAAGGCATCTGCCACCAAACAAATCTAGCACCAAAGGAATCTAGCACTAAAGGCATCTGCCACCAAACACATCTAGCACCAAAGGCATCTAGCACCAAAGGCATCTAGCACCAAAGGCGTCTGGCACCAATGGCATCTAGCACCAAAGGCATCTAGCACCAAAGTTATCTGGCACCAAATGCATCTGGCACCAAAGGCATCTAGCACCAAAGGCATCTGGCACCAAATGCATCTGGCACTAAAGGCTTCTAGCATTAAAGACACCTGGCACCAAAGGCATCTGGCACCAAAGGCATCTGGCACCAAAGACATCTGGCACCAAAGGCATCTGGCACCAAACAAATCTAGCACCAAAGGCATCTGGCACCAAAGGTATCTGGCACCAAAGGCATCTAGCACCAAAGGCATCTGGCACTAAAGGCTTCTAGCATTAAAGATACCTGGCACCAAAGGCATCTAGCACCAAAATCATCTGGCACCAAAGGCATCTGGCACCAAAGGCATCTAGCACCAAAGGCATCTGGCACCAAAGGCTTCTAGCACCAAATGCCTCTGGCACCAAAGGCATCTAGCACCAAAGGCATCTGGCACCAAAGGGATCTAGCACCAAAGGCATCTAGCACCAAAGGCATCTAGCACCAAAGGCATCTAGCACCAAAGGCATTTGGCACCAAAGGCATCTGGCACCAAAGGCTTCTAGCACCAAAGGCATCTGGCACCAAAGGCATCTAGCACCAAAGGCATCTGGCACCAAAGGCATCTGGCACCAAAGGCATCTGGCATAGAAAAAATACTGACAAAAGCTGCTTCACCAAAGAAATCAATTGCCAAGTTGCATCATGGTTGATTGAGTCTCCCTGATAGTTCAGAACCTAATAAGGTATAAATGAGAAACTGATCTGAATGAAGAAACTGAGGAGAACCGTTGGTCACAGATATATACAAATGTTCACATCAGCTCCTCCAACCGAATATTTACTACAGTCCTGGATTTACCACCCTCCTGCATTTACTACACTCCTGGATTTACTACAGTCCTGTATTTACCACCCTCCTGCATTTACTACAGTCCTGGATTTACTACAGTCCTGGATTTACTACCCTCCTGCATTTACAACCCTCCTGGATTTACTACAGTCCTGGATTTACTACCCTCCTGCATTTACAACCCTCCTGGATTTACTACAGTCCTGCATTTACAACCCTCCTGGATTTATTACAGTCCTGGATTTACTACCCTCCTGCATTTACTACAGTCCTGGATTTACTACAGTCCTGGATTTACTACAGTCCTGCATTTACTACCCTCCTGGATTTACTACAGTCCTGGATTTACTACCCTCCTGCATTTACAACCCTCCTGGATTTACTACAGTCCTGCATTTACAACCCTCCTGGATTTATTACAGTCCTGGAATTACCACCCTCCTGCATTTACTACACTCCTGGATTTACTACAGTCCTGGATTTACTACAGTCCTGGATTTACTACCCTCCTGGATTTACTACAGTCCTGGATTTACTACAGTCCTGGATTTACTACAGTCCTGGATTTACTACCCTCCTGGATTTACTACAGTCCTGGATTTACTACAGTCCTGGATTTACTACAGTCCTGGATTTACTACCCTCCTGGATTTACCACCCTCCTGGATTTACTACCCTCCTGGATTTATTACAGTCCTGGATTTACTACCCTCCTGGATTTACTACACTCCTGGATTTACTACAGTCCTGGATTTACTACAGTCCTGGATTTACTACCCTCCTGGATTTACTACAGTCCTGGATTTACTACCCTCCTGGATTTACTACCCTCCTGGATTTACTACCCTCCTGGATTTACTTCCCTCCTGGATTTACTACCCTCCTGGATTTACTACCCTCCTGGATTTACTACAGTCCTGGATTTACTACAGTCCTTGATTTACTTCCTCCTGGATTTACTACAGTCCTTGATTTACTACCCTCCTGGATTTACTACCCTCCTGGATTTACTACCTCCTGCCATAATGCATGTAATGCACCCAGAAATGTCTCGTCTCTGTTGGAGATACAGAAAGGACAAATAGCCCTGTTACCTGCAGTGCCTTCAGAAAGTTGTGCTGGTTCATTTTCTTTATTATCAAAATGAGGAGAGACAAACTTATCACACAAACCAGAGTTATACTTAAACTAAATCTTTAATCACTTAATAATAAGTAATCAATACAACGCACACATATATAAAGTGAATCGATTCAGTTCTCTACGATATTGATGACTGGTCGACGATTCACTCTCTCAGATCATTCGTTGAGAGCCTCGAGACAAAAGTACAAAGATCTTTTTATAGCCAAGATACACCCCGTTTTCAACCTACATGACGAACCACAGATATATAGAATGGGTCACAAGGTTTAAGATTTGTATGAAAGATATCTATAATACATAGCGGACAGTATCTGTTTGTGTCAACAGTTTTCATTGTATAGAGAGACCAGTGTCTGTCCCTCCGACTCCAAACTGGAGCCATCTCTCCCTGGTACGGTTATAGAACAGACTCGATTTACCCAGTTGCTGCCCCACTACGTTATATCGGCATCGAACATGTCCCCCTCCCTAGGAGAGAAGGGGTGACCTCGACAATTTATTGTTTTAAAAAAACGAGAGGCTGCTTGGATCTTTAATTTAAAGAACGCTCTTTCCCCCCTTCGGTCTCAACGTAGACTTTGATCTGAAGCCATTCTTGTGATTATTGTGATTTTATCTATTGTGAAATGTTTTGTAGACTTCTGTTAGTCCAAATTGTATCTAGGTTCGTACGCTATCCATTTATGTTTTTTTTTGTACGCTATTTTAATATATATGAGAATTAACCGACGATATCAGGACACAACCCCATCGCGTTTATAGAAACCTGTGTGAGTCTTGTGACACATTATAAACGAGTCAACCTCGCTGTGTTTGTCATTATACTCCGATGAAGACAGTTTGTCTGTCCAAACGTTGGACATAAAATATATATTTTTTGTTGCATCTGAGCTCCTCTCCTAGAGTGTGCGTCTCTCCATTATTAAAAAAAAACGGTATTTACATTTTTAGTCATTTAGCAGACGCTCTTATCCAGAGCGACTTACAGTAGTGAATGCATACATTTCATTATAATTAAAAAAATATAATATTTTTTTTGTACTGGTCTCCCGTGGGAATCGAACGCACAAGACTGGCGTTGGACACACCATGCTGGCGTTGCAAACACCATGCGCTACCAACTGAGCCACAGGGAACGCAATAAGGCACTTACTTTGATGGAAATGTGTGCGTTTCTAATGTATATAGTAGAACAGAAACATTAATTCACGTTCTGGAATAGTCTTTAAGGCTTTATCACCCAAAAGACGTGTCTGGGATTTTCCGACTTGTTGACTGATTGTAGTTGTATGCATGTTGCGTTCGGCCGGTCGGCAGGCCAGAGAGCTGTCAGAGTTTCCTGGTTCCAGCTGATGTGTGACCTCAGCATTGATCTGACAGCCAATAGGATAATTACTAGTTTGGTATTGATTGTGAACAAGTGGGACATGTTATTGTGTGTGTTGTAGATGTTTTAGTGGTGGATTGTTTTTGAATGTCACTTTATTTTTGGATAGATTTTTTTTTACCTTCATTTTTTTTTTCAATAATTAAACAAAATTATAATAAAGATTCCTTTTTTTGTATTTTGATGCTTAATTGTGATCATGTTACAGCCAATTAGAGAGAGGAGGTAGGACTCATGTTTAGTTGACATTATGAAGCAGCCAATTAGAGAGATGAGGAAGGAATTATGTTTAATTGACATTATAAAGCAGCCAATTAGAGAGAGGAGGTAGGAATCATTTTTAATGGACATCATGTTACAGCCAATTAGAGAGAGGAGGTATGAGTTATGTTTTATTGACATTATGTTGCAGCCAATTAGAGAGAGGAGATATGAGTTATGTTTTATTGACATTATGTTACAGCCAATTAGAGAGAGGAGGTAGGATCTATGGCCATGGAGAATTGAACCTCTGTCTCCGCAGTCGATGGACAGTAAGATGTGTGGCCATGGGGGATTGAGCCCTTCTCTCCGGGATCGATGGATAGTCAGATGTGTTGCCATGGGCTCTGCACCAGAACCTCCTCTCTTCTCTGATCCCAGTAAAGTATGGAACATGTCCAAGTGTGTGTATGTGAGAGAGAGAGAGAGAGAGAGAGAGAGAGAGAGAGAGAAATATACAAAACATTAAGAACAAATGCTCTTTCCATGACATAGACTGACCAGGTGAATCCAGGTGATAGCTATGATCCCTTATTGATGTTACCTGTTAAATCCACTTCAATCAGTGTAGATGAAGAAGGGGAGGAGACAGACGGGTTAAAGGAAGGATTTTTAAGCCTTGAGACAGTTGAGACATGGATTGTGTATGTGTACCATTCAGAGGGTGAATGAGCAAGACAAAAGATTGAAGTGCCTTTGAACAGGGGTTTGGTAGTAGGTGCCAGGCGCACTGGTTTGTGTCAAGAACTGCAACGCTGCTGGGTTTTTATTTTATTTGTAAAAAAATATTAATATATTTTGTATTTTTATCCCCTTTTTCTTCACAATTTTAGATCTTGTCTCAAGATCGGGAGAGGCGAAGTCATGCGTCCTTAATCCACCCATAAGCCAGCCTCACCAACCTGTCAGAGGAAACACCGTTCAACTGGCTACTGGGGTCAGCCTGCAGGCCCCCGGCCCGCCACAAGGAGTCGCTAGAGCACGACGAACCAAGTAAAGCCCCCACCAGCCAAACCCTCCCGTAACCCGGACGACGCTGGGCCAGTTGTACGCCGTTTTATGGGACTCCCGGCCACGGTCGGTTGTGGCACAGTCCGGGAATGAACCCAGGTCTGTAATAACGCCTCTAGCACAGCGATGCAATGCCTTAGACCGCTGCAGCACACTGGATGCTGCTGGGGTTTTCATCTATCACCCTCTCTCTCCATCTCTCTGCATCTCTCTGCATCTCTCTCCATCTCTCTGCATCTCTCTGCATCTCTCTGCATCTCTCTCCCCCTCTCTTTACCTCTCTCTCTTTCTCCATCTCTCTGCATCTCTCTGCATCTCTCTCCATCTCTCTGCATCTCTCTGCCTCTCTGTCCATCTCTCTCCCCCTCTCTGCATCTCTCTGCATCTCTCTCCCCCTCTCTTTACCTCTCTCTCTTTCTCCATCTCTCTCCATCTCTCTGCATCTCTCTCCCCCTCTCTCCATCTCTCTGCATCTCTCTCCCCCCTCTCTGCATCTCTCTGCATCTCTCTCCCCCTCTCTTTACCTCTCTCTCTTTCTCCATCTCTCTCCCTCTCTCTCCCCCCTCTCTTTTCCCTTCTCTCTCTCCATCTCGCTGCATCTCTCTCTCTCCCCCTCTCTCTCTCCATCTCGCTGCATCTCTCTCCCTCCCCCTCTCTCTCTCTCTCTCTCTCTCCATCTTGCTCTCTCTCTCTCTCTTTCTCTCTCCATTTTTCTCCATCTCTATGCATCTCTCTCTCCCTTCTTTCTCCAAAGTGCAGTAGCAGACTCCATACAAGAGTTCTGCAGAGGAGGGGAGGGGAGGAGGGGTGGGGGGGAGGAGGGGTGGGGGGGGGCGGGCGGCATGTGGAATTTAAATGACAGTTATTCTACGTCACTGAGAGGCCCCCCCCCTGGCCGACAGACTCCCCATTCTGATATAGAAGGATAGAAATTAGAGATGATTAGAATGAACGACGACAGAAGAAAAAAAAAATGGAGAAGAATATACTGCTATACTGCTGCATTATTATATATTTTTTTTTCACCTTTTATGTCAGCCAATCACAAAACAAAACACCTTTACGTCAGCCAATCACAAAACAAAACAAATAATAAAATATGACATAAAAGCAGTGGTTCTTTTAGAAAGACTGACATACTTTAAAACAGTTACAGGTCTGAAGAAAATCATCGTCATTTATTATAATTAAAAAAACTACGTTATATGGGGTCGTTATAAGGGGTCGTTATAAGGCGATAGAAGTTGACACGCTGCCGCGTTGTATTATCTAACTCACTGCGCTGAAAACACACGGAGTTCAGCAGGGTGTTTGTGTGTGACGGAGTCGTCTCAGCTCTGAATGGAACTAACGCCGCGGAGACCCGCTGAGCAACCAAACCAACAAACTGGTTGAATCAGCGTTGTTTCTCACGTCATTCTAACCAAACAACAACAACAACAATCACTGTGATGATGTTGAATCAACGTGGAAAAAAACTAATTGGATTTTGTAAAAAGTCATGAACATAAAAGAGCATTTCGTGTTTAAAAAAAATATATATATTTTTTTTATTCTCCCAAAATCCAATGACATTTGTTGTTGATTTCACGTCGAATTAGTTCGACAGCTCAACCAAACGTAAATCAAAACTAGACGTTTTGTGGCCAGTGGGGTGTGAGCCCAGCCAGCCAGCCAGCGAGCAGCGCAGGCACCGTCCGTCCATCCATCCTCTGCAGAGCGCACTCACTCACACACTCACACGCACGTACTCACGCACACAAACACGTTGTAGTCAGTCCAACCGTGTGCGTTGCGTGCAGGGCATCTCGGCTCGCTGCTCGCAGCTGGGATAGGACGAGAAAGAAGACCAGAGGAGGAGGAGAAGAAGACAGTGTGTGTGGTGGGGGGGGAGAGAAAAGGACTACGTTCGACTGGAAGATGTTATACTGGGATATTTGTACCGCGGCGGACCACGGTACACAATGAGCCCTATTGGATTACAGTGATTGTGTTGCTCTCTTTCAACGGTGTGTGGAGTTAACAACAGGATTAATATTCTATACCCCGGGAAGGAAGGAAGGAATAAACGCCTGTCTTCATTTGGTTTGAGTTCCCGGAGGAGAGGAGGGGGAACCGGCTGGGCTATTGTAATGTCACCTCATCACCCTGCTGTTCTGAAGCTGTGTGAAAGGGAGAGGCTGTAAGTATGTCCATCTGTAATATGTCTTTCTGTCAGTGTTCATGTCCCCCTGCAGGTCCCCCCTGTCTGTCTGTCTGTCTGTCTGTCTGTTTGTTTGTCTGTCTGTTTGTTTGTCTGTCTCTTTCTTGTCTATTCATGTTTTCACGATCGACAGTACTGTTGGGTTTTCAACGGTAGCGATAGGCTGCCCCGTTTTACGCATAGCTTTGCCTTGCCGTGCCTTGACTCTCCAAAGTGCAGTGAGCACTAGGGTGTGTGTGTGTGTGTGTGTGTGTGTGTGTGTGTGTGTGTGTGTGTGTGTGTGTGTGTGTGTGTGTGTGTGTGAGCTGTAGGACATGAGGGAAGGCTCTGCTCTTTTTGTCTTTGGGTTTGATTTCATTGTGATCAACTTGGCTTCAGAACTAAACCCCCCAGGGGGCCTGGAGGTTACCATGGGAGCACTGAGGTACCGTTACCCACAACCCCCTTTGTCCTGGTTAGGTTACATATCAACCTATAACACCTTCTCTCCCTCTATCCTGGTACATATCATCCTACCACTCCAATATAACCCCTTCTCTCCCCTATCCTGGTACATATCATCCTACCACTTCAATATAACCCCTTCTCTCCCCCTATCCTGGTACATATCATCCTACCACTCCAATATAACCCCCTCTAACCCCCCTGCTACATATCATCCTACCACCCCAATATAACCCACTCTAACCCCCCTGCTACATATCATCCTACCACCCCAATATAACCCCTTCTCTCCCCCTATCCTGGTATATATCATCCTACCACTCCAAAAATAACCCCCTCTACCCCCTGGTACATATCATCCTACCACCCCAATATAACCCCCTCTACATATCATCCTACCACCCCAATATAACCCCCTCTACATATCATCCTACCACTCCAAAATAACCCCCTCTACATATCATCCTACCACTCCAATATAACCCCCTCTACCCCCTGGTACATATCATCCTACCACCCCAATATAACCCCCTCTACATATCATCCTACCACCCCAATATAACCCCTCTACATATCATCCTACCACTCCAATATAACCCCCTCTACATATCATCCTACCACTCCAATATAACCCCCTCTACCCCCTGGTACATATCATCCTACCACTCCAATATAACCCCCTCTTCATATCATCCTACCACTCCAATATAACCCCCTCCACCCCCTTCTACATATCATCCTACCACCCCAATATAACCCCCTCTACATATCACCCTACCACTCCAATATAACCCCTCTACCACCCTGGTACATATCATCCTACCACTCCAATATAACCCCCTCTACCCCCTGCTACATATCATCCTACCACTGCAATATAACCCCCTCTACATATCCTGGTACATATCATCCTACCACCCCAATATAACCCCCTTTACCCCCTGCTACATATCATCCTACCACCTCAATATAACCCCCTCTACATATCATCCTACCACTCCAATATAACCCCCTCTACCCCCCTGCTACATATCATCCTACCACTGCAATATAACCCCCCTCTACATATCATCCTACCACTCCAATATAACCCCCTCTACCCCCTGCTACATATCATCCTACCACTGCAATATAACCCCCTCTACATATCATCCTACCACCCCAATATAACCCCCTCGGTACATATCATCCTACCACCCCAATATAACCCCCTCTACATATCACCCTACCACTCCAATATAACCCCCTCTACCCCCCTGGTACATATCATCCTACCACTCCAATATAACCCCCTCTACCCCCCTGGTACATATCATCCTACCACTCCAATATAACCCCCTCTACCCCCCTGCTACATATCATCCTACCACTGCAATATAACCCCCTCTACATATCATCCTACCACCCCAATATAACCCCCTCTACCCCCCGGTACATATCATCCTACCACCCCAATATAACCCCCTCTACCCCCTGGTACATATCATCCTACCACTCCAATATAACCCCTCTACCCCCTGGTACATATCATCCTACCACCCCAATATAACCCCCTCTACATATCATCCTACCACTCCAATATAACCCCCTCTACCCCCTGGTACATATCACCCTACCACCCCAATATAACCCCCTCTACCCCCTGGTACATATCATCCTACCACCCCAATATAACCCCCTCTACATATCATCCTACCACTCCAATATAACCCCCTCTACCCCCATGCTAAATATCTAGTTGTGGTTTTAAGAATGCAACCCAATACAGATGTAGGATTTTAATTTGATCACACTTTTGTTACTGAGAATATCACTGCACGACAAGAAATGCAAACTTGTAGTGTATTTTCATTTTAAAAAGGCTTCTAAAGTTAGTAATTTCCACTTTGAAAATTCAGACTTAATTTACCCCACACACAAAAAAAAAACCCATTAATTATAATCTACATAATAATTCACGTCCTGTTGCTGCAGGATTATTATTATTATTTTTCCTGCCGTAGCAAACGGGCTCAAACGAAGATCGTACATCTGTAACTAACTCGTGGAATAAACGGAGTCGTCGTTCCGTTTCGGTACCAATGTGTGTACAGAGTGGTGATCTTGTTCCAGCCTCGTGTCATAATCATGCGAGCG